>NC_049985.1:13128553-13207077 GCF_000003815.2 Branchiostoma floridae | reverse complement strand
TATTTTCTGAGGTCTACAGGATAGCTTTATAAGACTCGACTCTCTGACATTGCCAATGGTAAGTTTATGTGCTGTTGCTTTTCTGTAAAGATGTTGTGTACTATTTTGTATTTCAATGCAGAGTTTAGACATCATCCTAGATACATTATGTTTTGCTGCATGAAGGTCAGCTTTCCTGCATGAAGTTTTGTCCACGTTGAGAAACATTGAAAGTCAGTGCACTGCTCCGTAGGTCACAAAGAGGGCAGCGGTAGATAACGTTGTGACATTGAACCCATCTGCGAGCTTGTGACAAAAGAGTGACTAAATTGGATAAAGTACCTGCTGCCTGTGACCTTCCTGCCTTGATTACAGCAATGTCAGTATGGGAAGACAGGATGATTGCTGTGCACTGACTTAGTCTCCTTGGATATTTTTCATCCATCCATATGAGAATAGCCCTGTGTTTGCCTCAACGCTTGCTGGAGATTTGTTTGAATTAGGGATGTAGTAGTACAAAAGTGCTGTATGTATACTGTGGTCACGTTGCTTTTCCTGTTGTTAAAAAGGGCAGTTCTTCTTCTCAGTCTCACTTGCCGTACCTCTCTTTGCGCAACAGAAAACATCGATCAGTAAATGAGAGAACTGCAGAAAGGAAATTTAGAACCGGAGAATTGCAGTCACTTCCCCTTCACCTTGTCGTACAAATGGTGAAGAGTTTGTGCGTTGGGATCATTGATGCCATAACTTGCCGTGAAGCTGTCATGTGCGGACCTTACAGGAGGCATAAATGTCAAGTAATGGACAAGTAGACACCGTAGTTTTCCTGGACGGGAGGAGGAAGAAGATGGGACAGGTTTGCGTAGGATCGGTGCAGTTTGCCAAGGGCGCCGGGTGCCAGGAAATTACCTACGATATCTGCCGGTAAGTGCCATGTTCGCCAGGAGAAAGGATTCATTCTTCTTCTTCTATAGTTAGCAGTATGATTTTGAAACAGATAAGTGGCTTTTGCTGCATTTTAGGGGGATTTGGAGAGTGGGTTTTTAACGCTTATATTTTATAGGTGTTCTCTACTTGGTGTTGAAGTCCCTAGGCTAAACCCATCAAACCCTTATCCCCACCCCAAGCAAATGTGGTAAAGAACAGAAACTATTAATCTTTACACATGATGTCACAGCATATCATACAAAATAAGGCAGTTTCTCCTAGATTGACATTATATAACAAGGTTTAAATGCATGGAAGCTAGGATTTTTCTTACTTCACATGACAGAAACTACAGTAGACATGTAAGGAGTAAGAAGCAAAATAAATTGAGTGGTCATCTTTGACATTGTGCATTATACACTTGCCTAGTCTCCATCTGTCCTATCTGTACACTGAAGAAACTAAAATTGCCCCAATTTGGGAATATTTTGGCCATTTGGTACTACCGTATTATGTATTCAGTTTGCGGAGAGCCATTTGCTACTGGTTCCACAATTTTCACACAAATTTTTGAGTACTTATTCTCTACTTATGCAAGGGAAATATTCTTGTCACATTGGATTATTCTGATACCATAACCAAATTGACGGATCTAGGGAAATTTGTTCATGTCTTATACAATGCATGTCACAGCGGGTCATGATTATATTATCATTGATTGCTTGATGAAGCGTAGAGTTTTGTATCCCACAAAATTGTCTCTAGGAAGGGGAGAGGCATAGGTCTTCATCCAGATCAATAATTGCTGTAAATGTACCATAGCTACATTTGTTATGGAGCGTAAATGTTCTCTGCGAAGGTTTGATCATTCTTTCACATAATTTCTCATTCAGTATACATACATTTGTAATTCTAACATACCAACTGTATACTGTTCCGTTTTCTATTACTTGAAGTGTTCTTTGTTCACATTTTCACCAATTTTCACCAATTCTTATTATTGTTCTATTGATTTGTGCCAGTTCCCTTGATATTTTGGGCCTCCCCTCGAGACCTGTAGTGACATTTTTATATAGCGACAGGTTGTCTGAAAGCTTTGCTAATTTCCTTTGGACTTAATTGGATTTACTTATCATTAATCCCGTGGCAGATAAATGCAGGATAATGCAGCAATGTATTTTGACAAATTGTTAGAATAAAGGTGGTTATTGCATCTAAGTGAACCTATATCCTATGAAAGAGAACGTTAATTGTTTGGGGAATGATCTGGAAAGTAAGTTTCCTAACAAAGTCATGATATGAGACTGTAAGTTACTTGAATCGGTTTTCTTATTGTTTTTGAAGAGGTAGTCCCAGGATTTAGCTTGACATCGGTACTGGGAGATAAAGATGGAGAAGTGAACTAGTTCTAAGATAGAACATAATGACCGTTTCTTGTAGGGAACCCTGTAAGAATTTTTAGTATATGCAGGTGTCACTGCACTATTGATTTGATGGGAGTGTTTCTGAATAACCTTAATTAATGTTTTATTGCTCATGTACATGTATTCTGGAAGAAATTATCAAAACAAGTACATTGTGTATATAGCTGCAAATTAATGCGACTACAACATGATAACGTGAATGATCAAAACAGTTCTTCATTGACAAATTTGGTACGTAGAGGAAGTCGTGTGTAGAATTTTGACCTTGTCTTGTGGGACTAACATGTCAAAATGGGCAGAACAGAATCAATACAATGATGAAATTGGAAATAGTTATGCTGCAAGCTTATCGATTAGACGGTAGGGAGAATTGTATTACAGATATGTTTTATGTGTATGGAAGGATAACAAAGGAAGCAGTATTGTTGATCAATGCTGACAATGCTTTTATACCCAATATATCAACTTCAATTTGCATTTAGCATTGAATATTAAACAGGATACCCTTAGATGAAGATATGCAACTGAATATTAGGAATCTACCACATTCTGGTGAATCAGATTTCAAACTGTCTTCCTTAGAGTTAAATTTTAGTGTGACAAGGTGCATGCTTTAAAGCTTTAAAACACTGAAGAATTTTAGGTGTTGACAACATTCTGTGGTTCGACCTTCTGTTTTTGTTATGCCGAACACAAGTGTAGTTTACTCTGGTGTGTCATGTTTCTTCAGTGTCCTTCAATTGAACCAGTTTGTTTCACACTAAAGAGTACTTCTTAGCCCTCTTCTCCTGACAGCAATTGTCGTCCACTTCAGTGTGTAGACAAAACATCTTGACTGGGGCTGTATTGTCGGTTGTACTAACAAGTTGTAAACACTTAACTTGTACTCTTTTAGTGCTGTTTGCTATTTCATGGGAAAATGCTGACCAGACATGAGGGAAAGAACTTGGAAAAGGACGAGAAACAACTTGGGAGACAGTTGTTTATTCTTGCTAAGCACTGCCTTTACTTCAAAGTCTTGAACAAAGAGTTTTCTCTGTCAGTCCATACTAAGTGCCAAGCCTAGACTTGTTCAGCTTAACTCCTTGATTCAACTTTGTACTAACTATAGGTTCATGACAATTGTTGCATGACCAGCTACATATACATGTACATGTAGTTGACGCACTCATACTCAGTACATGATGTTGTAAGGATGTCTAGGTCTTTTCAGTTGCAAAGATACAAGTATCTTCCATATATAGTGTCTTTCATGTTTACTAGACAAAGCTATGATGTAGGTCCTCCTGTGCATTTCCCCTCCTCATGGTTTCAAAGGAGTGTAGACTGAAATGTTTCCTACCTGGTATTTTTTTTTTTCTATAGCCAAAGCATTTAGGCCTACTTGGTTCTCAGTGATCTATTGTTACTTTGTGAAGGATCAGCATGAATGCCAGACATCCCTTGACAGGCCTATTCATAGGCTCCGTGGTGGTGAACAAAAGATGGCTCCTAATTGAAAGTTCTTTTGAACCAATCAGTATCATGGTCTAAAAGATGTTCCGGTCATCAATCTGACTGGTTAAGGCTGAGTCGTTAAAATTTGAACTTCTAAGGCTTCTGCCTTTTTTCAGTCCAAAATTGCTTATGAAAAGAGATTTGTTATCATTGTTCTAAAGCAGTTGTACACTAAGTCTTATAAAGACAGCATCAAGGATTTCAGGTAACATTTCATTTGAAATATTCCTGTCTTTTAGTTGTTACTCTTTAGGAAATAACACCTTTTCAGTGATTTCACGGATATTTCATCGGATGAAAATTTAGTGACCTATTGTGCCATCAATCTCAAATCAATTATCAACCAAAACTAACCGATCTGGGATACCCATTGTCCTGTATTTCCATCTATTGCCCGGAAAAAATTCTTTATTCAATGAATAGCCTGAGAAAATAAAAGTGGTCACTCTTGAAAACCAGAAATGATATATACCGGACACTATATAGTTTTACTAGTATTGAATTTCCTATAAAAGGAACACACGTTACCTCTAATTTTATTTATCAACTATTCAGTATATTGTTGGAGGGTAGATTCATTTTGTGGTTTTGTTCCAGACTGGAAAGGGCACATTTGGAGCTAATCTACATAGGTTGGTACAAACAAAATAATTCAATTCCGCATTATGATTCACGTACATGTACATGCAACAATGGTGTGTTTTGAATATAAAGGTTATATTCTGGACCATTCCTCTTGATCCAATAGCTTTGGATGAAGGAATGCACATGTTTAACACATGGGAAAAACAAGAGGGTTTCTTTCTTTGTGCAAAAACAAGAAAACCGCCAACCACCTATTGAATTGACAGCAGCATGCACCCTTATTGCTCATATATATATATATATTTTATTCAAATTCTTGTCAATTTCCACTTGTCCCTATTGGCAATCTCATACTATTTTTTTTTAGATATTTTTGTGGCTTCATTTATTGTGCAACCCCCTTTGCACTTCTCTGTATCACCCTCACCAGGCCTCACCTTTCTGAATGTCAACCTCCAGTAGTGATAAACTGTCACACATTCCAGAGATGCTGTTAAGATGCACAGACAAACTGTCCAGTGCTGTGAGGGTCAGGAATGGTTCAGCACAAGATTTATTGTCTGTTTGTGGTACATATAAGTGGGTTGGGAGTCATTTCGCCCTGTCTGGTGACTGGTGTAAACATAGTCAGGATGATTTGTATTGATTGCAGGCTGGTTTTTTTTATGACCAATGTTCCAGGGTAGATCTGTTTTCTTATTTCATTATGCTTCTGGGAATGTTAGTAGCGTGTGCTTACCAGAGTAAATTGGGGGGATATACAGAAAAATATGACGTCATTTTTCTCTTTATTTGTTTAAGTATTTCTAAACATCATATTAACTTTTACATAATGATGCACCTGCAAAATAGCAAGAACATACAATGTACCTGTATTGGTTCTGACCTGTATTGGCTGTCAACCACTCAAGCATTTCTCACAAAACTCATTTCTGTGAAGCGTCTTTCTTCTAGGCAAGACACAAGCTCTCACTAAGATTTGTTGAAACCTTCAAAGTCATGCTACCATTTGATTATGCTAATAAGCAATGATTTTTTTAAACATATGTAAACTTTATGATGTTGAAATGTATCAGTGATGATAAAACAAATAAATTAACACATGTACTTTGATCCTAACAAATTATATCCATGCATTGACTTCCCATAGGATCCTTTGGCATGTAAAATGACTGCTGTTCAAATATGTCAGTGACAGCAGACCTGATTAGACTAGCTGCATTGAATGCTTCTTCCTCTGAATAAACTCCCAGCAATTTGAGACCATTCCACAGAAATAGCAGCAATTGTCAACCTCATTAACAAGTAATTAGCTTGCCTGTCCACTCAATTAGGACAAAAGATATTGTAATCCTTCTCTATGGGTGGCAGGATTATCCATTCATTTAGATGACTGATGGCTGTGAAGGGGAGGGATATTTTTGATAAACTGTCATTGTAACTGATATACTTCTTGATTGACAGTAAATGATATGTTGCACAGATAACCACCCTTTTCCTCTGGATTTGTTACCTCCCCTTGCCCCTCCCCCTGTGTTGTTCAGAATCTCTTGTTCCTTAGATAATCTCTTGTTTATTAAGAATTTGGTTTAAAGAGTTGTGCCCTTGTCTGGTATTTTCAATAAAGAGTAGGAAAACTTTGAATTAGTTTTGCCCATGAGGGTGAGAAAGTTGTTTTGTTGTGATTTTGTGTGACCTCCCCCTGATGTGTAGGGTCAGCTGTGATGAGGCCTGTGGGAAAGGGTGTATTTAGTTCTGGGTCATGAGCATCTCCCTGGGACCCTATTCCTCACCATTAACTTCCTTGGCATAAACACATTTTTTTTTTCAGCTACCTTGCCACCCCCTCCCCCAAATACGTTTCAAGGTTCAAATTTCCATTGATGTTGACTCTGTAAATTGTAGCTCTGCATGAGACACATGGACAAAATATTCTGGATATTTTTGTTCAGATGTGTGAAAAGCTGGTAATACAGCAAGAATCTAAAACACAAATCATGCTACATGTACACCTTTCTTCTTGTAGAAATGAACGAGTCCATTACAATTAGCTAAAAACACAAATGGCAAAGATGTCTCCAAGATACTTTGCCATCATCTACATACAGAAAAAACTATTTTGCATTTCAGTCTGCACTTCTGAACTCAATTATATGGAAATGATTGTCATTTTTGTATGCCATTTTGATAAATGCTTGAAAAGGAAATGCTGTGGGTTGGTGCTAACTTTCTCTGTATAAAGACTTTGAGGCCAACAAGAGGTTATTTATCAAACATGAAGTTGACTGGAAAAAAGTTATTTTATTTTCATAATTGTATCCCAACAACTTGGAAACTGTCACACCCCCATGTCACAATAGAATTGCCTAAATTGAGATTGATAGCAAAGGTAGCATTAAAGCTTGTGAGACCTGTTTGGCAGATTTTATCTGCATTGGTTAAATTTCAGAAATTAGCAGGGTGTAATCTGATTGGTCAGGATCTGTAAAGTGGTTAGCCAGTGGGGTGCAGATGTTGGCCTCAGGCAACAGACTGCCTGCCCTGGAATAGGCACTGTTGGTCTCATTCCCATGACAATGGGTGAAGTTGTTCCTCTTGGAGCTTTTGTGCGGTGACACAAAAGAGGCCAGTTGCTGTGGGATGGAAGCAGAGCATGACAGACAGATCTAACACTGACCCCCACCCTACAGGGCTGTGACGGTCAGGAAGTAGCCCACTGGTAGGGTAAGCTGAGGGGATATGTTTTGTTGTCCCCACATTGCTCTGCATCAACAAGCAGCTGTATGAATGACACTGGCCAGACAGGGCGCTCCCACAGACTGAAACAGACACTGTAACAGACACAGTCAGGACAACAGCAACATGGGGACAGATATTCAGAGGCATATCTGCTCTCGAGCTCCTCTAAATGGTTATAGGTAAGCATGTTTCTCTTCCTAGTTCCCCCAGAATGTCAGTGGGTGAATTCAATGTGTGCAGTGTACACTTGGGAACAAGAAGTTGACTGTTTCGGTGCCCTTGAGTAACCTTTAGCAAATCCTGTGGGCAGTAGATTTATTCAGGGGTATCAGATAAGACCTAGTAAAATCTGTCTTGTGATATTATATGTTAGTTCTTGGTTGTCAATGGCACAGAAGTTCTATCTGTTATAACTTATATATAAGCCATAGGTCCTGAGACAAGTACATTGCTGGTGAGGTATTTTATCTCTTCTTGATAATCCTGTCACATGAGAAATATTTTTCTGTGTTTCCCAAGGCCTTATCTTAAGTTAAAGGAATTCTTTAACACTGACCAAGCATGTAAGATTTGGCTGTGTGGGGGAAATTTGCAGATTTGCCAGGCGGCCTATCAAAGCAACAACTCAGGGATTAGAAAAATTACAATAACATTAGGTTGATCTAACTTCAAATAGAGTGGGTTCAGGCTATAGTTTACTATCCTGGCTGAAGGGTGAATCCCTTAAGAACCTTAAAGTAGAGAATTTAGGGATTTGACAGTGTTGACTTTGCAAACATAAAGAAAGATATGTTGCTCATATGAGAATTTGCTTCCTGACATCAGACCATGTGGCACTCTTCAACATTTGACTCACGTATGGCGGTCCTTTTCAAGTCCGTCGCTACGGCTAGACTGAATGGCCGGAATTCTGAGCTTTGCACAATCCTGATGGTTCGTAAAAGACGCGTGTACTAAATCGCTGCTCTAAAATTCTCTTTGTTCTGAGGCAAGAAAAACGATATGATAGCATCTGGAGTATTTATGGTAAGCTCAAATGCTGTGTGCTGCATTTTTCGTGTCCCCAGAGAAAGTACCAGAAGCTTAGGTCTCACTCATTAGAGGACCAAAATACAACCCAGCCTGGGTTATGTCATTTAGCACCTTGTGGTTCCAGCCATTGGAATGAACTTTCAGCTGACCCAGTTCTGAGCAGTCTTGTAGAGGGATGTCCCAGGAGTAGGTATGGTAAAGAGATTGTTGGCAAGCCCGCCAAAGTTTCTTTGTTTAGGCAGACTTTGGGAAGTTGTTGTATCTCCCACAGAGAAAGAGTATATTGTTACACAGGATATACGACCAGGCACCATGCCAAATGTAAGCTTAGGGGAACCTTCCTGTTTCCTTTCCCTGTTTCCTTGTTTGCTTTGGCATTTACACCAGCGACATGCCTCATTTCGCTTGATTTTGTGAAGAAGCATATATAGACCCCACCAGACCCTTGTTTTTCAGAGTGCAAAATTCATTGATTGTGTTTATTATTGTCCCTACTAATACTATATAGGATGAATCTGTGATTTGAAAATATCTAGACAAAGCATTTATCCACCATCAGAACGTTTTTCCTTTTTATTATTCTTGCAAAAAATCTTGCATGATTAAGACTAAGGTAGCAGGTCAGCACATTTCAAACACTCTTGCTTACACTACACCTGTAAAAATACCAACCATTATGACTCACCTGGCTAAGATTCTAATTTCTGCCCATTTTCATAGGAAATTTGCATTATGCTGACACTTTACAAATTACAGTGTTGATCCTTTCCCTTCAATGTTTATTTGTGATATGTTTCATACTTGGTTCATCAGTAAGTGCTGCTCTCAAACATTTTGAAAAAAAAATTGTTTTTCTATCCTTTTAATTACTTTTTAGATATCTGTCAAAAGGGCAATCCCCACAATGTACATAACATACATGTACTGTGTACCAGTATCAATGGTATAATGTCAGAAGTCTACCCCCTAGATATACCTTACCCTCCCAAACATATTACAGTGTACACTCAACACCTGTTCTTTGGTAAGACTCTAAAAACCGTACTTATACTTATGTCCTTACTGTATAATCTTTGCAGATCTTTGCGTCCTGTGGTTTGTTAGGCAATGTCTTGCCTGAGGGTTCTCACCAAATGAACATTTTAGAACAATGGCAAGGACTGGAACTGTTGGTCAAACCAGCTATTAAGATGGCATGCTTGATAAGGTAGCAATCTGTGCTTCAGGCTATATAGCCTTTTACGTTACTCAAGAAGTCTTTGATGCCATAACTCTAAACAGTACAAGATTACTGTCTGTGCAAGTGTAATCAGTAGAATATCCCAGGTGTGGGCCACTTCATGTTAATAATTGTTATACATGAAACGTAGGTCCATGTCCCAAATAAAAGAAACAAAATGATGTAAATGTGAAGCCTTGTGTGGTTTGCATTTTACTATTGCTTTATTAAATGACAAACTTCAAAGACATGAAAACACATCAGTCAATGCCTTTCCGGTGGTTACTGTACTATAATGACCACTTACACCTGTGTTAGCACCTTACCCTTCCTCTCCCTTATTTTGTAAGGACGTAATTAAGTGTGCCTGGTTTCCCTTTCCGGTTATGTCTGTGAACAAAAAGGTATCTTCTCTGTATACACTAAAATTTCTTTTTCATCCAAACTGTTTCACTTGAACACGTTGAGGAAAACTCAAAATACGAACAGATGTCATTGAAATAGAAGCAGAAAAACAGCTGCATCTACATTGTGTTATGTTATCCCAAACAGTCACTATACAAAAGCATTACCGAAGGTGTTTCATAACTACATGGTATTTAGGACAGTCACACCCAGTGGCAATTATTTGGCTATTCTCTCAACATCTTAAATTGGCATTCCTTCTTTCATGTCTCATACACATAAATCTTTCCTTTTAGAAGCAATGTACCAAAGTATGTGAAGGCTCTTAGAACTGTTCTTCTTTTGTAACTACAGTGTAGAACGATCCATTAAAACTGATTTATGCCTAGCAAGTTTGCAGCAAGTTGACAGACTTCCAATACATTGACGGCACTCAACCTTAACAAGTGGTGAATTTCTCAGAAGGAAAATGAGAGCCAGTTGAATTTATGGAAGAAAAATGTTCCAATTTTCATATTTTGTGTATTGATTATCATACTGGTAATCCAACCTTAACAAGCAGTAGATCCTTGTTTGTATTTGAGAGACTGTTTCGGAGTGACAGTAGGAGGGAATAAGCAGTTGGTGCTACAGATATTGAGGAAACATTGGCATGATGCCATCAACACAGCTGAAAAGCCAACCTGCGTTACCTATGAATGATGTATACAAGTAGCCTCCCTGTCTCAGGACTGAATAGATATGCTTGTTATGGCTGACTATCTACTAGACACGGCATATCATAATGTACAAAGGTGTGTATGGATGAAATGTTATAAAGATGCATCTACAGTCATTAGTTTCAAAATTGGTATAGATGATATATTTGTATTGAAACTTATGTTAGCTTATATTCCATTTAAACAATGGAGGCAAAAATACTCTTGCATTCAAAATGTGTATTATCTACAATCGCAGTAAAATTAATAGAAGATGTAAGACAAATCATCATTTAAGAATACCAATTTCAAATTATATATGAAAGGCATGACACAACAAGACTCTAGTTCCCCAAATATAATGAAGAAGAGGTCTAATAGAACACAGCAGGTAATGTCCCATCAAATGAAAGCTCATCAGGTGCTCCTGGCAGCTCACTGCATTTTGCCACCAATACTTTATACACACAAGACCTGTTACAAAGCTATCTTTTCATTCACCTTGATTCAAGTAATAGAATTATGCAGAAAAGGAAGGATGTCAGCTGGCTATGTCAGTTATACAGGGCAGGAGCACAGGAGGAGAGGAACTACCATAGTGCATGGGCTTTAATTTGTTGCAAGGTAAATTGTGCATCATGATACAAGGCAAGATTATCAGGAAGTCAATACTGACTATGTCATTAATAAATGTTATCAACTGCAAGAAATTCTAGAAATAGTTACAATTTATCATACTAATAAGATATTTCCCATACAACCAAACCCCTGTGATGGAGATTGTGAAGGCATTGAACTCTTGGGAACAAGTATAAGTGGAGGTGATAGTCTGGGGATTAGGAAGATTTATACTAATGTTGTAGGCAGGCCCACAACATTTCATTATAGCTGTAATAGAACACCTCCCATTGGGCTACTACATGCCCTAGAATTGGTGATACAGAGCCAAGAATCTGGCATATCTGTGCAGGAACAGGTGGTGGAAAATTTGCAACCTGCTGAATAACAAGTGCTAATTCATTTTAAGGAAGCAAACTTGGGGAAATGGACAAAACTACTTACTGGTACTGCTTTGTAATGCTTTCTCATCCAGAGTAACACCTCTTAAATAGACTTGTAGTATATACCGGTATTATTCACTTGTCCTCAGCTGCGTAGAAAGATGACATGTTGTTTTTTTCTGGAACTGTACCAATTCCAATTTGTTACTTGGGACGTGCTATTACACTGCCTGCACAGGTTTGCCAATACCCATGTCAGAACAGCCCTATTATGTGCACTAAAAGGTGATTTAGCCTTCCCTTAGTGTCATCTCGCTCAATCATTCTGACTTGTAAATGTGAAAGGAGGCCACAGTTGACATGTTTTTGAGTGTGTTTTGTAATGAGGCCATTAATTATACCAGTACAGAATTACATGTAAGTTCCAGCAGCAAATCATCATGAAATGCAGCTGCAGCACAAGACATATAGCACATGTTAGTGTGTTTTTTAGTTCTTCAATCTACTGCTGAAGTTTGTTGTAACTGTGACAAATACATTGTCAAGAAAAGTATTGCTAAAGACTTTATGCTGCCAAGAGCTCCCCTTTTATCTTACCTACATCTATCACAAGATCGATTCTTCATGGCAAAATTTGCTACCATCAAAGGAAAGGCTACAATTTCAGTGGAGAAGAATTCTGTTGATGTTATGCAGGCTTAACTGGTGTCTGGGTGGCCATGTATGATGTAGGCAGATTACGCATGCTGGTTGCAGATGAGTGAGTCTATAGGCATGAAATGTGGATTTACTGCACATGCAGACACTCATGGATGCCTACCTGCTGTCTGCTCATAGGAATGATACAGGGCACTTTGGAAATTCTAGCACATCTACTCAGAATAACATATTCTATTGGCAGCTCCTGTAAAAACCTTGAGGCTTCCAGGATTTCTCAGCATTTCATGACATAATCTCAAGGAGATAGATGTTAAAATGAATATGCTGTGCAAATATTTCAATGCAAAAACTAAAGGTTCAATATTTTAATGCAAAAACTAAAGGTTCTGAAGTGTATGTGTACGTACTGAGCTGTGCTGGAGAATAGTGATATGGTTAAGGAAAGCTTAGTAGAAAATTTCATCATTCCAAATCTTAAGTAAGTAAGTCATAAAACAAACTGGAAATGAAAACTGCCATTTAGCCCATCCACCCTTCCCAGAATCCATCAGTCCTGTAAACTGCAGGTCCCATTTTCGCCATATCTAATGCAGTAATGGTGTCATATTCCCGCCAGGGACTCATGCACTCACAGGTGTCACCTGGTGAAATTACAGCACTGCAAAATTTCTTGTTGATTGAGGTACCTTCCTTGGAGGTACCACCTCTCAGGTGATATGTTAGGGTACAGTAATATTTAATGAGAAATATTACCCAGCCAGTGTCGAACCTGTCAGTTTGTCTCACCTGAACCATTTGTACATGAGTGTGAGTGATGGTCATACAGTCCCAACAATAAAGCCATCGTGTGTTCTGTGCGTGTAATATATACTGCTTTATTACTCTTATTCAATGTCGTGAACAGTACTTAATTGTCCCATGACAAGGGTATGAAAGCTGCAAACCTTGATCTCAAAAAATTCAGAAAATTAAATCCCCCCTGTCAGTTTTGAGCACAGCTTAGGGACAAATTATGTCAGTATACTATGACCCTCTTAAGACTTCAACCTGGGAAAGAGGTCTTGAAGGGATTTCTAGAGAAACTTGATCAGAAGAACAATCCATAAGGCTGGACATAACTCATTTGCTGCAATGAAAAGGGTCGTATGTCAAGAATCTCTCTTTAATATCACAAAAATACCCCTTATCATAGGAGATAAAAAAATTGTAAGCCGTGAAGGATTTGGATTGGTACTTGTCTAGTGTTTTATGCATGTTTTTCAGGCTTGTTTTACCTCATTCCTGACACATTTTCTCTCCACGAGGAGTAACACTATACTACTGTAGCATACCATAGTTGCTTAAAAAACAAGTGACTGTAGAATACCAAAACTAAGCTGGATCCCACATGTACCATATGATTACAGGGGCCCAAAAGATGGTTGCTAATGGCCCAAATCAAATAAACCTGTCCGGACCAAATCTAAACAATGTTACATGTGTCAAGGGTAGTAATAAGGAGGTGTTTCTTGTAAATTTTATTACAATGCCTGTCTCAGGGTCAACCTGATTGACTGATTTGATAATCCTGTGTTCAGACCACTTCTGACACTGATTGCACAAGTGGTGCCATGTACGCAAACCAATAATACAACATGGCATGAATTGTTAGGTTTACCTGGTTAGCAACATTTATACCTCGTGGAATGTAGTTGGTTAGGAGCCAATGAACAACAGTCCCTGGTACCATAGCGACACGGGATACACTTGAAATTCAACTTGGGAACATACCATTCATATCAGGAACCTTCAGTCTAATGTAGACAGACAGATATAGCTAGAGACTATTCCTCTCCTTACTTAGGATGATAAATCTTGCCAGACTGAGACATTAATTTTGCCAATAATGTGGATTGTATTAGATCTGAACATTGTGGTATAAACTACCAGGAAATGAAAGATTTTACGACTGTTGTAGCGACATTGGTCATTTGCCTTCCCTTTGATGTGATGCACTTGTAAGTTGTTTAACCAAGCATAAAGCATGCCTTGAATGAGAAACTGGTAGTGACGGTGCTTTGTAGAATAAGATGAAGTTCAGGCATGAAGATAAAATGGATGGTGCCATATCCCAATGTTACCGTAAGGGAAGCTGACATTTGAAGGGTGCAAAGTTGATGCAAACTGACTGAGAAATATGGTCAATATAGCCGCTGCAACGTGAAGGTCATAGAAAAGCCTGCCTGAGTTTTTTTATAGGTACCTTGAAGAACTATAAGGGAGCTGCCTGCATGATTCATCTTAATCTTGTGAGTGAAAACACGCATTACTTTTGGTTCTGAGGTTGGGAAGGCTTTAAGTGAGGATGGCCTCAAACCCCAGGACAGTACAATTATATCAAGGACATGAAGTAGATAAATATTTCATTTTGTTTATTGATAGTTCACGTTAAATGTAATGTCAACATTTTCAGTATCAATTTAGGTTATTTGATATAAATTTCTAAAACACTGTAAGATCACATTTCATAATTTCATGATATTGGTTACCACACAGATAAAGCTAAATAAGAGGTACCGGAGTTAAAGCTTTAAGGCATTTTTTCAAAGGGATGCTACATGCTGGAGATGTAGTTTAATGTGTGTGATTACTTTTATGACACCATAGCCCTTTGCAGGGAATATTCCACAGCTATTACCCTTGACCTGAATCAAGTTCATGCGAGACAAACTTTGGAAGCTCTGCTAATGCTTTACTGTCTGAGTATAGATATTAACCTTCAACAGCTAATCCCTTATGCTGATAGAAACCTTTTGTTAGTTTTTTTCACTCTCCATCAAGCACCATTTTTCTGCAAAGTGAAGTATGAAGATCAAGACAGGAACTGAGAGTGGGTTTTCAAAGGCTGGTGGCTTTGGCCAGGGCTGGTATTGAGCCTGGATGAATACATGTGAAATCCCCGTATCAGAGTAGGGCCCATTTAAGAAGCATGAGTGATGGGGGTGTAGGGATGGAGCAGACAGCCTGTCTCTCCCAGGTGAATTGTTTGGATTCCACAATGGATGCGATGGAGGCTCCTCTTCCATCTGTGGGAGATTGAAATATCATGAATGTCAGTCCTCTAAATTAACTTTTGCCCCTGTAGACCAAAATAGCTAAGACTAGGATGTTATTAGTTGCAAAGTCACTGACTTACAAAGTCGCAATATTATAATAGTTCTTTTCTTGAGAGGAAAGTGATGCATCACATTGTCTGTATACAAATGGATAGGGGATTGAATTTTTTTACTCTTCTGGCTACTCTACTGTAGACATATGTATTTTTTCTGCAACAGCAAACTTTGCTGCTTGGAAATGAAGCTTATATTACACCAGACAGTGGTAGGTTCTACATACATGTACTATATTTCTAGGCAAATAGTCATAAACAAACCTTTTTGAGGGAATTATGATGCAATATCTGACAGTAATCCTTACACACAAGGAATACAAATGTTTGTAAAGATCACAGAAAAGTTGGAATGAAGTGTTGTATAGAATTGGATGTGAGTGTTAGTCCATTCAATTTCTCAACTGGCACTGCTGGTCTGAAATTTTGAATGTAATTGACACATAGAGCTAAAAAAAAAATTGTCAGTTTTCGATCATTCTGGCATACAGGCCATTATGCGGTACTCAATTTGTATTTCTCAGACTTCAATATTTTTTCTTTCAATCTATGGTGATGAAGACAAACATAAGATAAAGACAGACATATTGAAACAGCGGGTCAAACAGAGTTTGGCAAACTCACAAACTGGAAGTTATCAGATCCTTGAAAGTTTCTATGAGACAAACTTTTAATGGCTTGTGTGCCTGGCCACAACAGCGTATGACCCCCGACCTGCAGGTAGCATCTTCGGGAAACGTTTCTCCAACACACGTACGCCATGAAATATTGCAGACCACCTGCTGAGGGGTCCGACGATATGTCTAGAGGTGTTTTTTTTTTCTTGAAGTTTATAATGTAGTATTTGCAGCGTGGCTCAAAGATGCATCACAGAGTCCTACCTCATTTCCCTTCGAGATGTTGCAAGCAAGATTGTGGAAAATGCATTTCCTGACACACACTTTTTCGTGACTGTACATGTGTATAAGCATGCCTGTCGGAAGCAAGATGGTTTCAGTTGAAGACTACTGAAGTGGATCACGTCAGCATGAGGTATTAGCTGGTGTCTGGCAGGTGACTCAGGGTGACTCACCCTGTCGGGCCATGATTAATGGGTTATGGATGAATTATTAAGAACCTGTCAGTCAACGGAGTGCAGGAGTGGTGGTGTGAGTGAAAACCACAGCTGACCCTGCACCCATACAGGTGAAAGTAATCAAAGTGGTTTTGGTGGTGAGATATGTCTTCTTCTCTCTCTACTCTACAACAGGGCAGGAGTAGTAGGTCAGAACTATATATCATTGGTGTCTTTCAAATGGGTTCAAGAAAGTATGGATTGTGAATTACGATTTTGTTACATGTAGTTGATAATTCATTGTATCTGACATCAACATGCATGTGGAAAGTAGCTATAGATACGTTGTACATGTATTTAGGAATGAAAGGTTGCCTGGGACGTAATAGAACTATTATTCAATAAGGTATGATGATAAACTTAGCCTGGTATACAAACCTATTATACCTGCTGAGTCTCTTTTGTCTTCCACACTTGCATGTACATGTAGGAGCAAACGAAAAAGACTTGGCAGCATTAATAGGTTTGGATACCAGGGTATATAAAACATAAAATTCTGTTTTCATAATCACTACTCCAATGAGTCCAAAGGCTACTAGGATCTCACCTTCTGCTTCAGTTATATTGAAGTTTGGTGGAAATTAATGCATAAACTATTCTTGCCCTTGACCTAGTATTCCAGTGCTGACATGTGAGTATGACCCTGGTGCTGCTACTATTTATCATGTCAGAGATACTAACCTTGAAGAGCATCACGTTTACATGTAAATGCTGCTGCACTCCTTTCATTGCCATGCTCCTCCAGATATCTGTATTGATTTGCTTATAAAAGATGTTCCATTTCATTGGATTTTGTAACTAAGTTAATTCCAACAGTTGATGGCCAATGATAAGGAGATATTCAGGCACCAACGTACCAAAATATAAACTTGGCCACAGGAGACAAGGGAGAAGGAGTTTATGGCAAAGAAGTTTATGTCAATCATTAAGAAATTTTCTGAATGACCCAGAAGTAGTTTCAAAAGTCACAGTCATAATCAAGAACAGCTCTTCGTCACTGTTTATACAAAACAAGTATGCGGAACACAGGTGGTAGCCAGAGGTTCTCCATGTACCAAACTAGGCATGAACTATTGGGCAGGAAAGTGCTTGTTACCATAACATCCATGCTTCCTGAGTTTGCTCTGACCATATCTCCTCCTTTGTAATAATAACCAAAGTGGTAGGACTGTATGGCTCATTAGCATAGTGATGACAGTTATATGTTATGATCAGGGTGATCGTTATGGTCTGTCTGTGATGATGTAGATATCAGGAATGCAGGTCAATGGACACACCTAGGTATAGTTTTTGTCTGATCTGTACTGTCTATGTTGTAACAAGTTTTTTGCTAGGCCCTTATATCTGTAACCATCCTGTCTTACATGCAACAAGTCTTGCATGTGCCAGCTGATTGCAATGCCGGACTAGTATTACAATGCATGCGATACATTCTGAATCCCTACTTATTGCTGGTAGTCATCAGCATTCTGACAATATTTTGTTGTTATGATAAGTGAAGAATGCAAAAATTTTGTAATATGTTAGAAGAAAGGATTCTTTGCTGCTGTAAAATTTCTTAGTTTTGGATGGTATAGGCATATATGTAGACTAGTACTAGTTATATGTTCTCCAATGTCATGGTTACCTGTTTATATAGCAATGACCCCTAATTGAGACTGAAGGGACCCCACTTTCCCTCCATCTGAAATTAATCCTCCCCATCTATAAATAATGCAAGGAAAATTCATCCTGCCACAGGATGTGTGTTGTTTACAATTAAAACACCAGTCTTTCAACCCTTGCCAATATCGCTGCCATGCTGAACACTTCCTCATGTGTTTTTCCTTTCATCGGAGTCTCCTCCTGTTGAGGTGATGGACAGCTCTCTCAGTCTGTATTATTGTTTGGGGTAATGCCGCAAGGCTTCAGGGGCACGCGCTACTTTTGTACACCTTGAAGTACCCCTAAGCTTACCGTGGATGGGATTTACCAACCTTAAACCCTGACATTGTGGCCGCCTTTGTCCTCTGATGTATGCCAGGTTGTTTTGGCAGCAGACAGGTGTGCCGTTGATGGGTTGAGGTCAGGGGTCATTTTGCTTAACTTACTGCCATCCCTCCCAGTCCAGGCACTATGAAAACAGTGCTACTTTGTCATCAGGACTACCCACCTGCTCTACAAACAATACAGAAAGTCGTTAGACATTCCCCTGCCATTTGCACCCTTTCTCTCCGATGTTTTGGCCATCAACACACCAACATGTGATGACATGTTGCCACTAAAAGCCTGTCAATGGCCTCATAGTCTTTTCCACTTTTTGTCCCCCACCTGACATGAAGATAAAGTTTCCCTCTCCCCAGCCATATCTTTGTTAATAGCGGTGCTGAGCTATTAGAGAACAAGGCATCCAGTACTTAGCTGTGCAAAGCGAGTATGGCTGGTAGGGTGTATTTCACAATGGAAACCTGGTTGCTGTTATGATTTTGGCTAAATGTCAAGTGCTGGGACAAGTGAGAACAAAAGAAAGGGAACACCTGGATATATGGCACAGTTAATAATGTACCACAGAGTCTGAGAATAGACGTCTGCTCCTGTACTGGAGGTTCTTGAAAAACAACTTGAGCTTTCCTGAGTATTTCTCAAATCTCCAGGGACTTATTTCATTCTATAGACGTTCTGCAAGATGTCATCATCACGATTTGAAAGGTAAGTATTTGAATGTATTGTAAGACTTACAAGAGCTTACATTTGAGGTTGTCAATTCCAAAAGCTATTAAGCTCTTTCACCATTTTCTATGAACTGAAAGTTGATGTATATTTTCTTTCCTCTCCATTCCCAATACTCTCAACGTCCTTGGTTGGCCCGTCTACAAGTCAGAATGTATGGTGTAATTTCCATGCTTTATCCTCTGCTGAAATATTGGGCAATCTGAGGCAAAT
This sequence comes from Branchiostoma floridae, assembly GCF_000003815.2. Classification (NCBI taxonomy): domain Eukaryota; kingdom Metazoa; phylum Chordata; class Leptocardii; order Amphioxiformes; family Branchiostomatidae; genus Branchiostoma; species Branchiostoma floridae. Next base: position 13,187,727 of record NC_049985.1, on the reverse strand, counting down.
TTGCAGCCAACAGAAGACGTATTATCCACTTCCTGTTTACGCAGCTTTCTGTTGCATCATAAGCTATGTGATGGTACCATTCTTTGCCTAACCCCGCCATTATCTCACAGTTAATGATCCCAGTACTGTACATCCTTTCAGCATTATAAAAGACATTATGCAGACATTGTAGGCCTCCAGGCTGATAACATAGAAGCCCTTTCTTCTAGCTAAAATAATGCTGGTTGTTTCAGGAAAAGGGAGAGCATCCATCAAATTAACCTTGGGAAACACCTGTGACCTGGTGTGAACTCGGTCTACTGCAGCATGATATGTCCTATTGCACCTGCAACTATTGTTCTCATTGCAAAACTTCACTCTGTCAAAATGTTTAAAACCAACTGATAAGATTGTCCACATGCTGAAGTTGCCTACTGCAGATGGGCCATCTCTATATATAGTATATGTGAATCCATAAAGTGTAATCCTGCATGGCTGTGATAGCAAATGCTGAGCTAACTTTTCTGTCAGGATTAGAAGAAGCCAGCAAATGTAGAGCTTACTTTACTATCAGAATGGAATGAATGTTTGTATATACAATGTACTATATAAGTTGAGGTCATGTAGGAAAGTGGAGGTATTTTCTGTGGGATGATAATGTAATGCTGCCAGAGGTGCACTGACGGTAAAAACAGCGTCTTTAAAGCATTGAGCTGTTATCAACTGTGTTTCCCAGGGCATGGAAGACACAGGGAAGCAAAACTCAACCCAAAACTCAACTCTTATCATTTAGTATTATACCGTGTATTTGGTGCTCCTTTAACCTGTTTGTTTGCAGTCTTTGCACCCATTGTCTTGGTTATCTGTATTTGCTTTCATTTTGTTTTGCTAGCATGATTAATTGTATGATTTTGACTAATTTCTTTATGATCTGTTGATCATGTTTAGTTTTGTCTAATTTCAGTTTGAAAGTATGATCACTGAGTTATATTATTTTCACTTGGTTTATTATTGTTCGATGTATAATCTTCATGACCATTTAATTGTATCATGATTTGTATATTTTGACGGGGGGAGAGTTTGTATAAGCCACATGGCTTTTTTCTCCCCCCTTGCACGTTCTGTTGTATTCTATAATTTTCTGTATTTATCATTTTTTAAAGTGCAAAATAAAATCAATCAATCAATCAAACCCTATTCCCTCCCACTGCAGTAAACATACTCTTACCATGATAGAGAGGTCTGTTGAGGATTCTTTGTACTCTTGTGATAGAACAGCACAAAAGCCATATCATGAATGCCCTTAACCATTAAGTAACCAGATGGCTCTCAATATATGAAGAAATTATGCTAGGGGTGGCCCTTTATCATGTATCATCTTTGAAACAAGAAGGAACAGCAAATGATTATGTCTACAATGAGTGAAACATAATCCCTCATTTATCAATCGGAAGCACATACTTGAGATGTTGCATCAGCACCAAGGACAGTTATTTTGCTGCATAGATCTTATAGTGAAGGGACATTCCTTGTACCTTAAGAAAACATAGATTTTGTGTACTGATTGTGAATTTAGCTTCTTCTCAGTTGAAGTTTTCATTGTCTTGCCAGATGGCTATGGTATTGTGTAAATGTTAAGCTTTGAAGTGAAGCAAATTTGCCATATCCCATTAAGCTGTAGCAGCCATTAGTGTACCCATATCAACACAGGAAACCTTTCAACCAACTCTTCCATAGTTCGCCTCTATTGTGTTCACTTACGTGATTATGCAAATGAAGAATTACATAGCAACTCAAGGGATTCCATTGTAGCTGTTTTGGTATCTATATACAGGTTATTTCTATAGATCATGAGTTCAGCTCTGAGAGTAGAGAGTATACCATCGTTGTGGCATATTAGACATATTAGACATTAAAAGAACGTTTTTGGGGACAGATCTGTCTGGAAAGAAAGAGTGGACCAGGTCCAGGCAAGCAGCCCGTGATGATGATGATATCATGAGACAACCAAAGTGACAGAACATGTTTGATTTGAACTGTGCATAAAAGGTGTCCCGAAGTTTTATGACATATATCACAGCTGGGACAAATGACTTCAGATAGTAGCTCTTTGCAGCACATCACGACAGCGTGCACCTAGCACATCCCTCAAGCAAGATAAAAGCAGGATTTAATATGCTGCAGGAAGATGCAGCTCCGATTGGTGTGGGAGGGGGGTGATGGTGATGTGATGGCAGCCACGGATGGCTGACAAGCGACATATGCTATTTCCTCTGTAACATCCATCATGTCAGACACAGTTCCCGCTTTAATTTTCTCATAAAACTGATGCAGCAGGCGTGACATCCCTGCTAAATCACCCCTAATTAAGTCGGTAAATCAGCCAACAGTAAAAGGCTCTGCCCCTGATGAGGATGTCTTGTAAGATACAAGATTGCACGGTATGAACCCAAGGCATTTAGGGAGAAGAAAATGTAGGTCTTTTCCACCCATCTCAATTTTTTCCCTTATTCTTTAGAGCTGTTTGAAATGTCACTAAGATTGGGACTATAATTGTCTCTCTGTAGAGTTGTATGATTTATTCACTTTTTAGGAAAGTGCCTTTAAAACACATGGGGCAACCCATGGGATAGTTGCTTTTAATTAAGTTTTATCGCCACAGAATGGCTAGATATATTCAGGATTTATTAGAACTTGTTTATCATTTATTTATACTCGCATCTATATGTGTTCAAGTAAACACAGTCATCAATCTAATCATCTTGTTTTCATGCTTTCATCTTGTAGAACCTGCATATTAGAGATCAATTAAGCGGTAATGACTTGTATGTTTTTAAAAGCCGTCTTCGTAATTACCATGGCTTATAGTCTGGTCTCCTTGTCGACATCTTGAAAAGGGGATAGTCACCTGTTATGTCAGTCGTTTCACAAATGTCATAAATCTCAATAAACATAATGTAGGTTCATGAGAGGTTAAGAAATCAGTTATAGTTAGTGTTTTCTAAGTATATCATATAAGGGGTATATTGCAGAACAGGACAATAATTTATTATCATACTATACATGTACATGTACACTAAAACATCTTACCTGCTATACTTACTTCTCCACTACTTCATTGAAATTGACCATTGCGTGGGTTATGCAGCTTTAATCAGCACTAGACATCAGTTACAAAGTCAGGGAACTATGTGCTAATCAATAGCCATCTTGTCTTGCAGCAGTGACATCATGATTGTCAAGTTCACTATACACACATGATCACTTTTTGTGTGGGTGAAGCTTTCTGGTTCACTCAAAGTCATTAGCCTAAATGTTATCTAATGGGAAACTGTTACAGTAGTAGAGGCTAGGGTTTGGTTCCACCATGGAGAACAGCCCTGACAACGAGTGCTTCCGCTCGATAAACCACGCCGAGAAGACCTTCAAGAAGATGGAGACCTTCATGTACCAGAAGAAGCTGTGCGACGTGACGCTGATCGCCGGGTCCAGAAGAATACAGGCACACAGAATCGTGCTGAGCGTCGTTTCAGACTATTTTGCCGCCATGTTCACGAACGATGTCCGGGAGGCGAACATGGAAGAGATCAAAATGAAGGATGTGGACCCTGATGCATTGTGGGCATTAGTGCAGTATGCATATACAGGTGAGGGACAATCCCATCATGCTTTGAAATTGATGAGGCTACATGTATAGATTTGTGGATAATTTTTATAGTTCAACTAGGCTTTGAAAGAATGCCTATCTATTCCAAATAAGAATCATCTTATAAGCTGTTTAATGGTTACCATATTATTTCTATAATGTAGTTGAAGGAAAATCCAGCTTTTGATTATTTGAATGGAAAACTACTGAACTCATGGCAGCTCTTTACAGACTTGATGTAGGCAGAATTTCAATGAGTCTAACCCTTCATTTAGTTTCCCTGATAGGAGAGACTTTTGGTAATCCCATAATGGTCATCTGAAATGGTGGGAATAGGGCCAGGGCAAAACATGCCATAACCTTGTGCATACTAGCCAGAGGTCATACAACAATCTTCCCCTGAAGTGCTTGTTGGAATAGCTAAGGAGAACTAAGATTGCACATCGCATTTTCTGTCTTGAGACCTGTGTGGTCCCTGAACTAGAGTGCATGTAATTAACCCATGTATTGCAGTGTGGGAAAAGTCTGTTTCTGCCTGGAGGACTCAGCAAAGCAAGCCGCAAAGGCTCTTAAGGAGGAACGTTCCCAAATCATTCCAAGAAACAGGCATTGAACTGGGATCTATACCATCACTGTGTGGTAATTATAGATAGGGGAAGTTCGCCTTGCCCTAAGGGTTGCCAATAATAAGCTGGAAAGGAGAAGATGAAAAGGTGTGTGGATAACTCTGGCCCTGTGATAACGTAATTACGCTACTGCACATTTCTGAAGAAATTACTACAGAACAGTCTAAATGGGTTCGATCTTGGCCAATTAACCTTGGTAATGGCAGTGGGGAGAAACATGTAATGGTTCCCACGGCCTGTAATAAAGAAAGGCTGAGCTTGCTAAAAGTTTTGAGGGAGAGAGAATGGAGAGATAACTGCCTATGGTTTGCACTTGGGGCTGTTTGTGTTATCTACCAGAGTGGCACAGGAAGAGCTTTGTAGATGAAAGCTCTGCGCCATAAACCCTGAAATGGGATGTATGAGGTGTACTTTTGTCCTTTTGAACTTTTCTTATTGCATAATCAAAGTGCTCAGAGTTTCTTTTTGCTAATGCAATTCTGCTTTCTTCTGTTTTCAGTGATAATGACAATTTGCTTTCCTCTACATTCTCTTGTTGTAACAGTTGTTTTTTTAGAACAGCCCCTGTAGCCTTGAGTGGTGAATAGTGAGGTAGTGTTAAGAGACACTTATTGTGCCATAGGGATGTACTGATAAAGATCAAAGCAGAAGCGAAGGTCACAGGGCACAACAAATCAGCAGAATGTTGGGAAGTGCCATTATAGGTCAGGCTTTTATTCTGGGATATTGCAGAGCTGGAGCCCTGACCGTCAATATCACTAAGGTCATCTGTTAAAGTGTCCTTGTCTTGATTGATGAAAAGGGCTTGTCATTACCTCAACATCAAACAACATGACAGTTACCTGCACAGGGAAGGTGATGTTTTGGGGTCTGAGTGTGTGTTTATGAACAGCATGGCGCCAAAACTCGTGGGTGGATCTTGAAAGATACAAAATATATTTCAGTATGTTGGTAGGTGTTGACACAATGAAGGAAATGATTAGATTGTGGCACTCCTAGTGTTATTTCTTTCTTTATTTATTTATTTCATCTTCAAACAGATGGGTAGCCCCTACAACAGTGCATAGTGGCAAAATAAAACAAGCATAACACAAATAATCCAAATTTCTACATCTACAGGACTGGTGTAGAGTACAAATTTAAGGAAGGCCATTGTCAAAGGCAATGTTGACATAGTAGCTCATTATGCTGGAACCTTAAATACAGGCCAGGCAGTTACTGACTTGAAAGCTCAGCTATTTTCTAACTGACCACTCTTCCCGAAGGTCATCTGTGGTGTGAGGACAATACTAATGGCTTTAATCTGCCTTCAATCTCTCTTTCTATTGCAATGGGTCCATGCCGCAAGTCACCCTGAGCACAATAAGTGCCCCTAATGACTGCACTAGGTATTAAAGTGTTATTAGTGTGAAAGCAAGGTTTGGATCCGAGGCATTTGAGTGTACTTCCAAGGAAGATCTGCCTTTAAGGGTTTGTAAGGAGGTGATTTAAGACTCAAAATAGACGTCATCCATCATGGTTATACTCAGGTGGCAGAAAATCAGGAAGGTGGTACATTTGGACAAATTCAAGGACAAACTCATGCTAGAGATCCCCTTTCGAAAAATAAGTTGTCCAAAGCTATTAAGAAGTTGTAAAACCCCTCTAGATGTAAAGTGCAGTGATATAATGATGTTTTATAGACCCCCTAATGGGGACTTACTGGCATTTACTAATAACCTCCAACATACATTGCGTTTGGCCGACCAAGAATACAACAAGGTGGTCTTATTAGGTGATTTGAATCTCCCTAATATCGATTGGTGTAGTTTGATAGGCAATTCTACTACAGAAAACCAGTTTTGTGATGTTTTGAATGATTTCTCACTAACACAGGTTAATAATGTTACTTCTAACAGTCATAACCATCTTTTGGATGTGATTCTGACTAACGTTCCTGAAAAATGTTCCAAAGTTGAAAAAGTATCATCTGATTTTCCTACTGATCACACTATTCTACAGTTTGACCTGAATTTTCGTACGGTATTCCGTCAATCAAACATGAAAAGACATGTCTACCAGTATAAAAAATGCAACTTTGATAACCTACGACAAAGTCTCAGAGACACTCTCGGTTCTCAAGGCTTTGTAGAATCTGATAGCATTGATGACTGTTGGGATACGTGGTTACAATGTTTGTGTGGCTTGGTTGAAAACCATGTACCAAAAGCTAAAATAAAAAATTCTTATTCCATGCCATGGTGTGATGGTGATGTCTACCATCTTAGAAATAAGAAGTTGACTGCATGGCGAAGGGCAAAGAAAACTAATCGCCCAGCCCACTGGCATAAGTTCCGGAAACTTAGAAATGGTCTACAAAAACTTATTCATTACAAGTACAAACTGTTTCTTGAGAACTTGGGATCCTTGGTCAATAATAATCCTAAGAAATTTTGGACTTTCTTTAAAAATAAAACAAAATCACATTGCTTGCCACAAATTCTGAAATACAAACATTATCAAGGAACGACACCTACTGATAAAGCAAATCTGTTTAACAAGTTCTTCTTCTCTGTTTTTACTACCCCTGTAGTAAATCAGCCTCTCCCTGAGATCAGTGCTTGGAGACATCCCTTCCTCGGCAACATTGACTTTACAATCAAGGAAGTTCTAGATGTCTTGCTTACCTTAGATTGTACAAAAGCTATTGGCCCTGACTCTATATCCCCAGTGATCCTACGCGAGGGTGCACACGTATTAGCTCCTCAACTTACTGCCATCTTCAACAAAAGTATTCAATCGGGCATAGTTCCAGCTAAATGGAAAGAAGCCAACGTCTGTCCCGTCTTTAAGAAAGGCAGTAAAGACTCTGTTGAAAACTATCGACCCATTTCCTTACTCAGTGTAGTAAGTAAGGTTATGGAACGTTGCATTTTTAACCGTATTTTCCCTCACCTTCAAGACCAAATTCACCCACTACAACATGGCTTTATTAAAGGAAAATCTACTACTACCCAACTATTGGAAACCTTTCAAACCGTCGGGACAACTTTGGATCACAGTGGCCAGATAGATATAATTTACCTCGACTTTTCCAAAGCTTTTGACAGCATTCCACATCACCTTCTTGTACACAAACTTAAGACATTTGGATTCCACTCGAATCTCCTAAATTGGTTCTCTGATTATCTGTCTAATAGAAGACAACGAGTAGTCATTGAAGGAGTTTCTTCAGACTGGCTTCCTGTAATATCCGGAGTCCCACAAGGTTCCATTTTGGGACCTCTACTTTTTTTACTTTATATTAATGACCTGCCCTCTACTATAGAATGTCCCATGGCCCTTTATGCTGATGACTCAAAATGTTACAAGCAAATTTCATCACCAGCTGATTGTATTTCCCTTCAGCATGATATTGACAACATGGTCGAATGGAGTGTCACATGGATGATGAAATTTAATACCTCTAAATGTAACGTGCTCACTATCTGTAGGTCTAAAACACCAGTGCTCTATGACTACGAAATTGAGGGACAAGTGCTCTCATCAGTTACGGAATTTAATGACCTAGGTGTAACTATGTCCAACTGCCTATCTTTTAAGAGTCATATAAAAAACATCACAGCTAGTGCCAACTCGACCCTCGGCTTTATTAAGAGATCTGTTGGTTACCATGCCCCTGCAAATGTTAAGAAAATCCTATATATTACACTAGTTAGGCCCAAACTCGAATATTGCTCGTTGATATGGTCCCCCCACACTCATAACTTAATTACTTCCCTTGAAAAAGTCCAGAGACGTGCTACAAAATACATTCTCAACAACCATACAACTGATTACAGGGATAGATTGATCTACTGCCAACTCTTACCTCTATCTTATCGCAGAGAATTATTAGACTTATCCTTCCTATTTAAATGTTTCTTGGGACAATACGGTATCGACATTCATCAATATATAAGTTTTCCACTCACATCCCTAAGATCCAACTCACAAGCCAAGCTCCAGCCCCAAAAATGTCTCACCACTACGTTTAAAAACTATTTCTTCCAAAGAATCGTTCACATCTGGAACGCTTTACCCCTCAACATTAGAACTCTAAAACTTTCCCCAGTTGTTACAATTAATACCTTTAAGAAAGCAATCCTAGCTCACTATCTCTCTCTTACCAACGACAGATTTAACTCCAACGATGTATGTACTTGGGTCACCCACTGTCAGTGTCCCAGTTGTACACCTTTCTAGATATTTCATATTTCATCTTACCATTATTTCTATGATTTATTTCTTTATATTTGTTATCATTGTATATTTGCTTTTATTGTCGTTGACACAATCATTATTTGATTGTACAATTGTTATTATTTGTTATCATTATGATTATTTTTCTATTATTGTATAATTTAGTTGCACGGGAGGCAACTAGTAAAGGTTGTTGCCTGTTTTTGCCTCCCTACCATTTTGTAAACACATATGGTGAAGTCCAAATAAATAAATAAATGATACTGGCACGACTATATGGAGCTTACTGGCTTTGGGGGCATTTGTGGAAAATCAGAAATGCTAGAAGAGCTTGATGCAAGGTTGCAGAATCTGAAAGCAGTAAGCTTTCAAGCAAAAACATGGGCTTTAGAGTTGTCCATTATTTGGATCACAGTGTTTGTGAGTCGTCCTGCCATGTATCCATTTTCTAGGAGGATTGTGTAAAATGTAATCTTGAAGCCCTCACGAAAATTAGATCTACAAGTACAAGCATATCTATCCTATCAGGAAGTACCCTGTATGGCACGTCTCCATCTACAAGGCTGTGTTTGATTTTATCTGGAGGACACGGAAGCTTCTGTATTATTCAAGGATATCATATTCATGGGACAGGATTTGTGTCCAAGGACAAAACTGTGGGAAAACCAAAGGACTGCCAAGTTTTGTCTCAGGTTCTATGCAGATAAAGACCATTGTGTTGAGAACTATATCTTTGATGTTAAGAAACATCACATGCTTGTCATGAATGTCAGGTTTTGTTGCCTAAGACCTTAACCTTCACTGAGGCCACTCTGTGCTTTGTTCTTGTTCAAAAGAGTGAACTACAAATGTTCCATAAACCCCCACAGCCATTCTCTCTGACTCTGAGCCATTTGTTGATGAAGATGGAGAGGAGGCTGTATGGGTATCATGACATAAAAGTAGGCTGAAAGGAATCAGAATGGAAATCAACTGTAGAGCAATTGGGTTGTATATCAAAAGCACTCTGCTGATATTCCAAGGAAGTCGAGGATTTGTACTTGTTTTTCCATGTCATTGAGCAATTCAAAAATACATTTCAGAACCTACTTAATGATGCAGTATCACTATATGTGCATCACATGAGTCAATCAGTGTAGCCATATGGTTAAAGCCAATGCTGATTCCATAGCTTTGGTGTAAACTGGAAAGCGGAGACACTGTCCTGAATACCAAGTGAAGACTTGGAGTGTATCCCGGAAGCATCCATGCATCTCCTGTCCTCCACTGATTTTAATCAAACATGCTGTGAGCGGCTCACTCATGCTCTGCCTATTCAATTTCCAATTTCACCATGTTCGACCTTGTTTTCTTGGGGTGCTCTGAGAAGGTCGGGATTCTTCCTGATCCCTGGATTCGGAACTGAATCTCAAATTTATTTGTGCAGTGTTGCAGCAACAGGGATTTACGTAAAGATATCTGGAAAGTTTTGGTTCATTGCCCAAGTTCACTGGCTGTATATACATGTACATATATCAGCACAGCTATGTATTCAGGATGCTCATTGTATGAAATAGAAATACAAATGTTGAATTTTAAGAATTCAATATATATCAATGTACATTTTTATTTCTCTTTTTGCATTTTGTGTGATGGCACCTCTTTTAATTGTTATAAATACAGTAATGGTGTTTTGAAAAGATAACCTTCTGCTTTGCACTACTATACCTTGAGCTACATGATAGTAGATTTACACCAGTCTTTGCAGATTGTAAACTCTCCTCCTTTACTCTGTATAGGTACGTGTACTGGGATTTTAACACCCCAGGACAAAACTTGACATTTTGAAATAAATCTGTTATTTGTCAAGTTCAGAATTATCTTACCAACCCAGGCAGTGAGGGACATTTTTACTACACCTTTTGCAGTAGCCTTGGGTCATCATCTACAAAATAGACCTCTCCCAAGTATGGACTGTGGAAAATGTGATTGGCTTATGACATTTTGGACAAACCCTATGTTTGCCTTGCAGGAAATATGGAACAGAAGGTATTCCCTTGGCGAGGTTGGTCATTACAGTACCAAAGAGCAAGGTGTGAAGGGATTTTTTGTTATGCACATGTAGTGGAGGGTACTTAAAGTTTTGTTGGGACTAATGAGTTATGAAAGTATCTAAAACAGGGCATATATTAGACAGAAAAGAGGGCACATAGATGGATGCATCTACTCTTAGCTGAAATTGCTCTCAACTGTTACACTGTGAGTTCAGTGTTTCAAGCAGGATACAAACCCCTCCATACTTGTGCTGTGATTCCCTACAGTCCTGCCGTTTTGCAGGGCGACTATCTTCTCCTGATCCACCAGGTTTCACAGCACCTGAAGTAATTTGCCTCATCTGAAAGTCAGTCACAATTGCACAGGGGTGCAAATTACAGGAGTTGCCTGCAGGTACGTTATTGAGCTGCAGGATTGGAAATGCTGACCAAGTACCCCATAGAGAGTACAGGTGTCCTTTTTACTGGAGGACTAGGATTCCTGGCCCCATCCCCCACATTTACACATGATAAACTTGTCAGAGTCCAGCATTCATAATGGTAGCCAAGCTCCTTAAAATGTCCCAAAGTACCGATTTGACATTACAAACTGTGATTTATCCAAAAAGCAAGTTTTATGTCCACCATTTCATGAATATTTCAAGATAGTCCAGCGACGGTTTTATCTGTGTTTTATGTTGGCTACACGCTTCAGGGCAGAAGATACTATCTTTCACCTGCACTATAGGTATTAACTGTGAGATTTATTATATACCTGGTTATTTCAGTTTTACTGCCTTTGCCATAGTTCATACATTGACCTAGATTTAACAAGGTTCTTTTTCCAAAGGTACATAGGGAGGTGTCAACAGTTCAAGGATCCTTTACTGTATATACCTTTTGGTCTCGCTGAGTATGAAAGGGTACAACTGAGTTGGCCTACATGTACGAAGATGCCTTACAAATAATGTACTAGTAGATGTATCATAGATTTGTCAAAAGTGATCTACTTTATTTGGAACTCCTTGATAGGATCATGAATACAATATGGGATATGTGAATATTTTTTTCTGAAAAAAGATGTTTTGTCAAGTATGCACTTTAATATGTGTATTTTTAGTTGCAGATTTTAATCATTAAAAGGGGTTAAATATTTCTAGCATTTTTGCTAGAAAATTTTTCTAGAAGTTAAGCTTAGTCTGCAGGAGATGCATGTTCTACCAGGTACTGTTTCCTGCAGCCATACCAGACTAATTACGTTGTCCATTACAAACATCATCCCAGCAGAAGCATTGCCCTCACCACTGATGAAGCCAATTTGGGAGGAGACTACCTGATGAATTTAGGGTTTCCTCCCAGCTCTTCATTAGTCCTGCTGCCCCCCTGATGATGCGTGTTATTAGGGGCTGGGCCTCCACTCATCTCGCCTCCGCGCAATCTCTGCCCCAGGTGCCGCTGGGAAATCATGGCAGATACAAGTTCGGGTACACACATGACAGCACAGTGCTGTACATGATAATCAGTAGGAGTTCACCTTTACTGTATGCAATATTCCAACTCTGATACCATTAAAAATCAGTGCTTGCTGAACAATGTGTACATGTACGTGAACATGTAATCATATAATCAAATTTTCCTTTTATCAAGGTCTCTCATAAGTCTTCATTTTCTTAGCTTTAAGAAATCTATGACAGTGCTAGTAGCTCAAAAGTTTGTATGCTATATAGTGAAATTGTCAACATTTCAAATGTCGATTTTTGTTTGATTTTGTCGCATGTATCCCATCAAGGTTTGTCTATCAGTATCACCTCTTATAAACAGTCCTAGACTATCCTTGAGTCCATTCCAAAAGTGCTACTTTTTTTAGTCACACAGACTCTTACCTGTAGTGAGATTAAACAGAGCAAAGAATGTTTATGCTTACAACATGGCCACCAACATCGATCTCGAGTGTAGCCAGACTTAAGCGTTTCTGGTTGACATAAGACGTGTCTGCCCCGCCGGTCAGCAATAATGCCTCATGTGGGCAAAACACTGGCTGATTTGTGTCATCAGCAGACCAGAACTGGAAGTATTTGCTCAGTTGAATGCCACTCTGTTTGGGAACTGTTGTTATCAGGTGTAATGACTGTTAGTGATAGGAGTTACTTAATGTCAGGTATAGGTCATAGTATCCAACCTAATCCCAGTCAGTACTTAAGTTAATCCATTCCGTTTTAGATGGGTGTAGAACAAGAAGAAAACTCCGGGTTGACGTCCTGGAAGAAAAGATGCACACTGTCACCTTATTTACATGTATGCATTTGAAAGATGCTACAGTATAACAGATGTTTCTTCTATGACAATACGAACATTGTTTCTTTTTTATACATACCCAGATTTTTTGTTTGTGGTGATAGAGTTGTGTACTGAGGCAAAACGTACTGTCCATTAGCTATTAGTAGATTGTGTGTGACTGTTTTTATTATCCCAGCCTAGAACATCGGCAGTAACAATGACTGAGGTGTTGTCCTACCCTTTTGTAACCTGCTTACATGGCCTGGTTATCGCAAAGTAGTTTGTTGACCATAACATCCTCATGTAGAACTATTGGACGGCTGTCGTAAGTACATGTTTACATCCGGCAGACTTGTAAGAGAAACAACGTCTAAGTCTTTTCTTTGGCTTGTTTACATAGGCAAATTGCTTTTAAGGAAACATGTATACTGGACACATCCTTACCAGATTTCAAGTAGCACAGTCAGGGTATTTGATAGGTGCACTTTGAAACATTCTGTTTTAAATGTCAGAGCTTTTGGAGCTGCAAAATACAAAATAAGGGTCTTGTTGCAGTTTCATCATGCAGAGACATTTTGCAGTGTTGTTGCACACCTGGTGGCATACCTCCCAAGAAAGGTTACAGAAATACAAAGGCCACACGTGCACAGGTGAGACCTCCCACAGGTAAGGTCAGCCACACCTGGTTGTCTCAGAGTAGACCTTGTCTCGTGTTTCCCTGTATTTGTTTTGTGCTGTGCTGGAAGAGTGCCGACAGGTGTGCAAGGTATTTACTCCTTATCCAAACATCAAAACAGCAAACACATCAAAAACTGCAATAATGGTCCATCATTCCTCAGGTCAAAGTTTGCCTTAAAAATTCCCAATGTATATTCTAAATTCTTAAAGAAGTCAAATTGTTTTGAGATAAAGTCAGAATTCACTTTAGATAAAGATCAACCTGGAATGGAAAGGTTGCCTTCATACACCTTTGAAACTGTCAATTGATGCGCCATAGCTAATACAGTAGAGAACTAAATGCTACCTCGTGAGATCTTATGTTGAAACAGAACCACAATTATTGCAAAAATTCTTGTCAGAGGTACACATACATTGTACATGGAGAGACAATGAGAATGGCCCAGGATTTGATCCCTTGAGCAGGTCAAGTACCACATTCATTGCAGCCCTCTAAGATTTCGTCATTGTTGGTTTAATCTGTGAAGGAGAACATGACAAAAGTGCCCTACACAATCCTTTAAGCATGTCACTCCTTTCCGGTAGGGTCACAGGAATTACTTATGATAACATAATGCTACTTTCCATCTGTCTTCCTTTAGTCTATTTTTGTATCTTACAATCCAGAAAATAGGATCAGTGTCAGATGTAATAAGAAAATACCTGTCATTTGTCATTGTCAAAAGTGAACCGGAAACTTGGAGCTGTTATCGAAGACATCATTTATCGCTTACTTGAATGTTGACTGGAATTTAGTGGAAAAACTGTCCCACTTGTTAGTAGGTTACCATTCTGTTCAGATGATACATGTACATGATGTAGCAATGCTTCCCCTTATCAGCATATAGCAGCTGCTTGTAGCAGTATTGGTTTTCTGCAAAATCGAATCACTGATGAGGCTATAGGATGGGGATGAACGCTTGATCTGTGGAAATGGGGACAATCTTTGACTTTTCCTGCCAAATGATCAAAACTAATTGCTGTGTGAGTCAAATCTGTTGAACTGGTTTATTTTAATAACCAATACATACATTAATAAGAATTTTGTATATTTTCCAATCTAGGGAATGACTTGTCCTGGTCACAGTTTCTGTGATTTTAAGTTACATGTGGGTCAATCTCATCATTCTCATGCTTGACTGTAAAAATGCATGTCGTTGTATGTGCTGTGTTAAATTCGGAGCTTCATAAAATGGGGTTCTCCATATGTGTAGAATCTATCAGAATGTAGGAAAGTCCTCATATTGCCCCCCTAGATCCACTCATATTCTGGAGATTTTGACAGCTCAGCACATGTACAATGGAGGATGCACATGGATGCCATCATCAGAGGCAATGAACAACAAAGAGAGACATGTAGAGAAGATGGTTAACATGATTTTTGAAACCCTGTGTCCAAGAGGGAGATCCAGGGTGTTAAAGACATGGTGTTACAATGCTGATGATTCCCTTAGCAAGCAGCAAATCATGGCTTGTGATTTGTATTTAGCTCATGGCATCACTAAAAGGAGGATTAAACCATGGTAATCCCCACAAATTATTCCAAAGCAAATTCTAAGAATTTAACAAATGTTGTTGTCTGCTACAGTCAGCTTTAGATTATTAGAAGCTGCTTATGTCTTATCTGTCAGATGGTAGCATTACTTTTAGCTGGGCTGGAAATATTGGGTACATATGATATCCACTTTTGTGCACCCAGAATTGGAGCTGTGCACCAAATTTTGACTGTGTGTGTGTACTCATGTGCCTACAGTACAGTAGTAGATATTTGTGTAGGGTTAGGTACAATAAGGTATCATTGCACACTATTGATATACAGGATATTCCTGGTGTTCAGTCATAAAAAAAATTATAAGCTCTTAGTCTTAACTGTATTACAAACATGTACGTGTTTACAATTTTGAATTTAGATGTACATTTCAGATTCCAGCTCTGAATAGAGGCAGTAAGGGAACTGACTAACTGTATTTTGCGGACATAATATTTGTACTGAATTGTATGTTGTGTACCAAATTTTTTCTGTGTACCAATTTTGTTTTTCTGTGCACCTAAATTGTAATGCTACTATGTAGGTGCGTCTAGGGTACCTATTATGAAAGATGAATTTCAAGCCCTGTTGAGCATATCATGATAAATGAAAAATGAGGACATTTTTTATGGACCCCTGCAGGTATTATGAGTGAATTCTGATGATATAAGCAGCTTTATGTCTTGTCCAGGGCATGCAGATTAGAGAGGACAATTAATCCTATCAATTCTCAGCATGTTTGTCATATCACAAGTGGGAAGGGGGGCAGACATGAAACTACAATTAATATAAAAGAGCTCATCACTGCGTGTGGTGTTTTGTGTCTATTTTAGTGTTGTTGGATTACTGCACCCAGAGGGAGAGGATTTATATGTTGTTACAGCTATTTGCATTTGACCTAGCAATGGGAATATGAGAGGTGCCTGCTTACAGAAGATAGGGCATTTCATGGTCACTGGTACTTTGGGGAAGAGTAAATGTTGTATCTCCTTGCAATTATATGACATTTAACACTTGCAGAACATAAATAAAATGGGTCTTGTTGTTGAAAATTCTCTCTAGTAGCTAACACTTGAATGTTGATTTCCATAAACATCCCTCTTCACAAGCATATATTATAAATTCATCATCATCATTATCATGTCAAGCTGCTTGCATGCTTGCTTGCCACGCTTCATACCCATAGTTATGATGCATGTTAAGTCTAGATCTTTTACCTGATTTTTACTAACAATAGCAGTAAGAGACTATATATGGACATGTATATTCAGGCCTCCTGCTTGTAAAGTAGCTTATGACTTCAAGGTTTTTACAATTTTAGAAAAAGATACATGAATCACATTTTTGTAGTAATAACTTTCAATGCATTAGCTTGTTGGTATGTCCTGATGATGCCATAGTCTAATATAATCTTTTGATAGAATATTTAGACTCACAAGTAGGCTTCTTTTGGGGAGCTATTGTGATGTTCTGTCTCTGTCCTACTTTCTGTTACGATGGAAAACCCCTGTACTTCTCCCAGTGGTCTGTCCCAGATACCAATATTCCTAAAGGCACTGTATTTTGTACAAACCCCATCAGCACCAGTCTAACCAGTGCATGTCGAGTCCTTTTACTGGCACTGCTGTAAAAGAAGAGAGCGTAGTGTGTAAAACTATTAGAGTGAGCACCGCCACATCTGGTTTGATGGCCAGAACATCCCATTTTCCATTCCAAAGCCATTCACGGTAGTGTAACAAAACTGTCAGTACAGGTAATGGCCTAGGGTACCATTCAACCTTGTTTTATTCTGGTGAGAAAATGATATTCTTCTGCAAGGTGCCTTCTGTTTATAAATGCTATGTTTCTATAACATGTCTCAAGTTATATTGTTCATCATGATTGTAAATTAAAAAAGTAAGAACACGATATTGTACTATCAATGCATACATGCATATGTGGATGTATGTGTAAACAATGTGTTACTTTTGACAATGTAGACTTTAAAGTTTACGAGAAATATAAATTCACATAATTTTGCAAACCAATAAGGCTAAGTCTATTATTTATTGCCTAAGTAAGAATAGGATGACATTGTGTAATGAGGCAACACCTTTGAGATTATTTTCCTTGACTAGCCCCCCTCCCACTCCTAGTACTACATTGTCATCACTATTACAGTTTGGTAGTCATCACTTCACAGAGTTTGCCCATTTTGAATCTGAGTCAAAATTGTGTAAATCCACGGCATATGTCTCTGTCAGATCCTTTAATTGCGGTGGTATCAGGAGGTGCGCAGGTCGGGTGTAATTTGGGCTGCCTGGGGATGATTCGGCTCCACCATTACTGCAGCAGGCAAATGTCAGGCTGTTCCTAAGGAACTCTGACAGACTGCAGCTTCTCATTGCACAAGGGGATGAACGGGGCCTGTCTGAATATGCTTTGGTGTACCATGTATTGCATGTATGACCAAGGTTCATTTAGTGAGGGAAAAGAGAGCTGTAATGTAGCATGTGTAAAATGGTAGTATGCATTAAGTGATGAAATTTCAAAAAAGGACACTGATAGGTTTTCTGATAGCTTAGGATATCTCTGACATTGTTGTTATAATGTAAGAAAGGGGCGACCAGCTATCACCCAACCATACTGCCAGTGCCACTACTTGCTCTGAGATTTCGGCTTTCTTCCTCACATTACAGTAAAGATGAAGCTTGTGACCCCGTGTATCCAGGATTAGAAAGTTGGAACCCACAATTACCTTATTCTGGCCCCCAGCTTTACTACATGTAGCCATGCTGGTTGCAGTTGACAATGATTAGTCTAAATCTTGTCGTTGAATATCAATCAAGACTGACATTACCATCCCAGGATGAAATTACATGCCCTTTGGTTGGGGCATCTCTGCAACACGATACACATGACTCCAAGGACTTTCTGTGACAGTCAGCCAAAGGCATTTTTCATTATCCTAAGACTGTTTTGAACTCTACTTTACAAGAGCATTTTACAAGGGAGAAGTACTCAAAGGTCTTCTGATGTTTACAAGAATGAGCAATGGCTGTCGCGATTGCTAAAGGCTGCGCACGTAAACTAGTCTGGTGGAGTCAGACTTATCGTACTGTGGCGTCATTAAGTCGGTTGCGGTCAGAAGTATTGTTGTTCTTGCCCCCATGTCCCATAGATAATGCCAGTCCCTCCTGATCTATGGTCTGTGTGGGAGTCTGGGTTCTGTCCTCCTTGTCTGGGTTTATTGGAGTCTCTGTCCCTATTTATCATTTAGAAGTACATGTAAATCTGAACATGTGTGCATGTCAGCACGGAGGCAACAGCCCTAGTTCTGATCCAAACTCCTGAAGAAGGATCAAGGAAAGTAACAACTATTTCCCAGACAAGATTACTTTCTGCAGAGACATGTATACAGCTGCTTGGCCATACAAACATCATGCAGGTGCATGTTAGCACAAGTATCACAAGCTGCAATAGAAAAAATATAGATTAATTTTTATCTTCAATCAGGATTCCTTCATGTAAATTTTGGGTCTGACTAAAATGTTTGTCAAGCACAATGCAATGGAAATAAATGTTGATAGATTAAAAACATGTCAGGACTGTTATGTGGAGACCTATGTTTTGGATGTTTGGATTTTCTTTCAGTCTTGTTATGTTTTTGTCTGTAACATACATGTACATGTTTATACCTCACAAAACCAAACATGGTACCATTCCATACTGGTATCTAACATGTAGAATAACCTAAAAATCAGACCACAATCAGCTGAAATTCTGTCCAACGCAACACACTTAATGTTCAAAATATCCAGTCAACCCTTTGATAGCTTTCTGTGCAGCTTTATTATCAGGATATTATTGCTTGTCTGTGGAGAATTTATCATCTACTGGCAATTTTTTCTGAAGGTCATTCAATAAAGAGGGACTGTCGAGTGGCAGATAAAAGTATGCTGGCTATAGCTAGTCCCGTCCTTTACTATTTGTTAGGAGGGAGTGTATCCAGATGGTGGGTTTATCACTATGACAGGACAATATATTTTCAGTTGACAAGGCAAGATTCCCAAGGCTAGTCAATAAGTAGTGACCGTTGTCACCTTTATCACTTTTCTCCTCCATTACTCTAGCTGGGGTACTATTGAACAGTATGGTTCCAGTAGCTCAATCTTCCTTCAACTATGTACTTTTGTCGGTATAGTTTTCATAAAGTTTGCATGTACATGTACATGTGTCTTCATGACTTTCCTTTGGTGAAATGCAAAAATAAGCTTCAAGCTGTCTGTAATGTATGGAATAGTGTTGTAGATATCTTTAAGCTATGATAATGTATTTCTCCTATCTCATAGGAGGCCTTTAAGTCTCTTTTGTTGGATCGCAAGATTGGTTGTATTGGAAAATTCTTAACATGTGGATAAATGGACTTGTATTCCAGATGCAGTTTCTCTGTCCTTGGTACTGATTTAATCATCCAGTGTGTCGGAACACTAACAGTTCTTTGCGGCATTATTTCTCTGCCTCAGATCAATACAGCATAGATTGAAAGATCTGCATCTTTCTAACCCCCGTAACCTGCTATTTTTCTCCCTTTCTTGTGCACTGTTATGAGTAGAGATGATATCTGACAGTTTGAGGTTATGTTCTTGAGGCGAGTAAGGAGGTCTGTGCTGGATTAACGAATCGTGCAGGGCCAAAGACTTTTATCAGTTGTTCAAGCTTTCTGGTATACATGTATGTGACGATGCAGATGGCAGCTCAACACCATTGGAGATTGAACACAGCTGATGAAAGACATTATGTATGGAAATATCTGCTGAACTTTAGAGGACCACTGTTTTGGGATTAAGTCCTGTTGAAGGTTTTGAACTTTACGTGATATTACAAAACAAATGCAATAATCACCTAACATTGTCAAGAAGCTCTTTTCTCAGTAGTTTACAGTAGCAGTTTCAGGGTTTTTTTACATGAACATAGTAAATCTCTCTTCACGCTGACAGATTGTAAAAAAATTGAAAAGTTCTCAATAACTTTCCCAAATGGGTCCATTACTTTAGTTGATCAAATTATGGTATTCATCAGTGTAATGGAGTTTTCCTGTTCCAGTGATGGATGCATTCTGAATTCAGTCCATGATGTTTAGTAACCACAAATGGCATTAGCTTTGATCACTGCTTGCAGTGCTGTAAGGCTATCCTAAACATACGGTTTTAGTTTAATTGAAAGCCACAATAACATTCTGTAAGTTGACCCTCTAGATTCACAATTAGCTATAGAACTAATTATAGACTAATTATTGTTTGCTCATAATTCTGGAAAAAGTAATGTGGGCTCCTCACCCGAAGACCACACTGCAGTATCTTCATAATATTTTCATATTTTCATAATTTCATTGTGGCATATATAACCATTTTGTTTAATGATAACGTACATATTGAGAAATACTTTAAAGTATTTTTCAATAGTTTTAGTTCATTCATCATGAATACTATGATGATATTCTGCTTTGTTCTCAATAGACCAATTTTCTCTAGTGTAGTTAACTGTTTACACATGTACTTAGTGAACCTCCCTTTCCTCAAAAGAAGAACAATTTCCTCTCGTGCACTCAACATTTGGGACATTAACTTTACTGTGTTTATGCATAATGTCAAAGCAAACCGTACATTTGTACTGTTACCATTCATATTCTGGAAATTTAACAGTCTGAATGATATTTGGCACTTAATGATAGAGAAGCTTTCCAGATTCTTTTGAAGTTGTGACAGGCTGTTATCTTATATCACTATGTTCAGACATATGAAGTAGGATGATATTCCTTTGATCTGCTCGTATTATTCAAGTTAGCATTGTTGTTGAAAATTGGTATTCGAAATGTTACCATAGAAGTGTGAATCAAAAATCATGTCTTTGTCTTTCTTTTAGACTTCATTGAATGTTTCAGGATGGTCAAAGGAATGCAGTCTGGCCACAAGGGTAGACATTGACATTGGATATGGATGACAACTAAGTCTTGAAAATGTGATTTCCACCTCTATTATCACCCCTTTTCTCTACGGAGCAGTTTTGGATGAATGAAGAACTAACTAAATTTCCACATCTCCCTGCCTGACCTCCATGGTCCCAGATCCCTGACCCTGTAGCCTTTAGATCTTCCTGCTTCACCTTTGCAGACAGAACGATGAGGAAGACTGGAAATCAGCCTCATAACTCAGTGGAAAGGTGCAGGTTCAAGGCTACCAATGATTGGTGTGGTGTGATGAAGAAAAGCCATGGGACCCCTTTAACACTCATGAATGCAGCAGGTTCTGACCTCCCCTACCTTTCACTATGACCTCTAGTAGAATCTATTAATGGCAATAGTCTTTGGCTGCTCAATTGTGACACACAGGAAATGATGGAGTAGAATGAAGGGAAGGAATGCCAGGGTGAATTGATGTAATGTGGTTGGAGGGGAGCCATGGGGGCCGTGATAGAATCAAGATGAAGGTAAAGATCTGATCAAAGACCATTAAGAGTTCATAGATTATGACCTTCCGTGCCCCCATTGGTGATCCCTAGATCTAAAGATGTTAGTCATAGCTGAGTTGTGATTGGTTCATGTTGGGCAGAACTGGGTATATCTGGGTAGAACTGTCTTGACAGAAGTGTAAAGATGTGCTAGAGGCTTAGAGGTTTAGCAAAAATTTCCAGGGCAGTGTAGGGGTAGCTGGGGAACAAATCACACTTTTAAGTGTTAAAAACTTAGCAGCTGCACACCCAGAATATCATAATCATCCATTCAGTCCGTCTTTCGACCGTTTCTACAAATGGTGCAAAATGGCATCACAGATGAAACAGGGACTTTCCATGGTGCTGAAACCATGGCTATTGTTATCACTTCCAGCATCCAGGTGAAATCACTACCAGTTCATCCATAAATAACCTCTGCAATATCTTTGCTATCCTTGAATAATCTCAACAATATCTTGTCTAAATGAACAAAAGCAATTTTTGAAAATTTAGAATATATAGCATCTGTAGCAATGATATACAGGTAACAAAACGTTGTGGGTTTTTCCATGCAAAGTATTGGTTGCTGGATTTGTGGTGAATCCCTTGAGACAATGCTTAACCTCAATAAAGACTAGCAGACCACTTGTTATTAATGAAACAATCAAGATGAAAGAGTCCAAGGACCGCTAAGGGATAGCCATCTTAGTTTTTATTGATGTCCACTTACAGGTAGGTTTATTGCTCAGTCAGTACAATTTTCTACTGATGTCAGCAAAATGTCACAGGTTACATGGTATTGCAGTACTAGTCTAGCACTAGTTGTGTCTAACAATAAATGTTATATTGTCCATCTTTTTCATTGAGCATTACTACATCACATGAAGAGCAAATGCTTTGTGTTTTTCTTTAAAGAAGGATGTCTTTTACCCAAAAGGAGAACAAACGACCATCCAAAAACCCAAAAACACTTTCCAAGGTCATTTTGCAAAATATCCAAGGTCTTTTTGCAAAATATGCAAATGCTTTTTCAAAATGTTGTAACCTGGCACAATATTCGGATCATGTATCACATTCTCATAAAAACTTCATCACAGTAAAAGTATCTCTTCAATCAAGGTGTCCAGTAAAACTGTTAAGCAGTGCTAAGATTGATCTGATAAAAGTTATCAACAGGTTCCATTAGCCTCATTCCTGGACAAGGTTGCAGTCGATCCCCTTGTAGACAGTAGAGCTATGGTTGTAGGGGTCAACTAAAGTCCATTTACCAGCCAAAGTATACCAGATTGAAGCAAGATCACTAAGTCTTATTGTCCTCTTTGAAAAGCCGCCAAAAACAAGCCTGAAAGGTCACAGTAGGGCACCTTATAGAAAAACTTTTATGGTCTTGTTGATGCTTAAGATTTGGGTCGACAGCCATTATCGGATATCAGCAGTTCAGATTTTGATCCCGGAGATTGCGATGTTGTAGCCAGGAAAGGCTATACGTTAACCTGGGGGTTGCAGACTGAAATTACAATGTTTTATTCATACCTGAGGAATGTATTCTGGAGATCACGTTTCAGCTTAAACGATACTGCTAAAGAGATATGGCAGTGGCCATGGTATTTTTGATAACTTAAGCTTATATGAAACAAGATAATCCTACTTTTACTTTTGATTAAAACAATCAATCATGCTATACAGTTCTGCTAACTTATCAGGTAGGGGAGGGTGGACTCAGCAGGAGGAGGGTGGGGCATTCTTTGAACTAGTTGGATGATGTTTGTGTAACAAAGATTTCCACAAATGTTCCTCTGAAAGTTCAAGTTAGTTCAGTCTATTGAAGCTGAATATTCTGTTGGAATGCAAGTGCTGGCAGTTTCAAATCTCCCTCTTTGACTGCTTCTACTGTGTCCAATTGCCATGACAGCTCTTAAAGGCAACAGGGTGCCCACAGGGTCAAGGGCAAGTCATTGCCACCTATTTCCTGTTCAATGCAAGTGAGCATTATGGAGCTTGAGATTGGCAGGGAAAGCCCTTCAGAACCATTTGGCTGCAGCAATGGTTTCACCAAAGACTTTCTCTATGTACTTCCTGCTATGAAGTTATGCCTGGCCCATTTAGGTTGCCAGTTCTGATGACACTGCAAATCCTTCCAGAACAGAACAGGACCATTAAGGCCAGCATACCGGCCTACAGCAAACAGACAGGCCATTTGTGTCACTTCTCCCGTGTGGAGGAAGCGTTTTAGAGCTTGTGAAAGATTCTCTTTGATAAAGCTGTTTCCGGACTACAGAAAGGAAGGCTAATGATGACCTGCAAACCTCCATGTAAATGTATCTTCTTGACATTAGGAATGGAGTTTTGAAAGTAGCTTGATCATGTCATCAAGACTGATTCCTTTTTGTCAGCAATAAGAGCAAACACATTGTGTAGTTATAGAATGCAAGTGGTTTCTGGCTGTTACCCAATGGCCCATTACTGACGAGCAGTGTGAAAGTCAGGAGCCTTCATCATCTTCATAACCTTACATCTGCTGTACTTTTGCCCTTTAGCAAGTTTGTTGTGACTTCTTAACCATGCAGTGAAAAATGTCTAGTGACTGGGTATCTAGTAGCATTTTCTAACTCAAAATCCCTTGCCCCTTAGACAACCAATTTAGGTGCATGCTTGTATCTGAAGAACATTCATTATATATTTGGTGAAAACTTGTTTTCACTGCTGAAGTCCATAAAATAGAATGACTGTGTGGGTGGGTGTTATATTAAAAATGCACTTTTTTGAATTGCTAGTTCAATCTTTTTTCATGATCCTTTAAGAAGGTAAAGTTGGGTAAACAGAAAGAAAGTTTCCTTCCCTTGGCTCAGAAATTAGTGTCCAAGACAGACCTTAATATATCATTAGCTCATTTCCATGTCAGACCAAAGTCAGGCTTAACGCAGATTTAGGACCGGAGGGCCAAACTGTCTCTTTATAGACAGGAGACGGCCATTAGGATGAACCCCTAAATGCCTGAAGCTATTGACTTTCAATAAAGAGTCTTTTATTGCTGAGACCACAAAGTCACAACCCTATTTTGGGTATTCAGTAAGCGCAGTGAGGCCTACAGGCCAGCTTGTATCAAGTAGGCTACTTTGCAGCATTGAACATCCAGAAAGTCAATAAGTTTGAAGGATTACATGGAAAATGGGCCGGATAAATGTAGTAGTTCTATTGGAGGTTAGTGGTAAATAGTAGGCTGCATACGGGTGGGTTTTCCAGGCCTTTAAATTCCCTATTTTTAGGTTTTTAGTTCAGAAAGATCATATATCACAATCTTTAGAGTATGACAGCACTACTTTCTGATTTATGCTGCAGAAATATAGCTGAAAGGCATCTATAAATACTGAGTTGCCAGGTTGAATAGGAAATTGTATTGAACTTCTTGAGAGAGCTATGTTTTTCATTTTCTGAGAAACTCTTTTGACATTTTCTTTCTCCAATGCGCCAGTAAATTTATGCTGTGTCTCTCCAAAGCAGGGTCACTGATTAACTGAAAAAACAGTATTTTTTTTAATGTTTCCAAATCCAGATTTTGTATCATCATCTCAAGTCTCCATCTGACCAAAACAATTTTTTCTCTGGGACTAGATGTATTATCATAGGGGAATAGAAGTTATCAATGTTCTCAATATTTCTGCAGAATTGTGACGATTTGCATTTCTAAGGGATCTTGGTCATACTTGAAAATGTTGGAAAGGGATTTCATTTACATGTACTTTGAGTGGTTGATTGGTTTCAGATATAAGAAGCATAAAAGGAATCAGAAATGATTAAATGTTTAACTCACAAAATAGTCTATAACCTTATCAAGAGGTTATTTTGCTGATGCAAAGTGAGTTTCAGATCCGTGACTTGGAATTATATTGAGTTTTATGAAAGTCACTAACATTGATCATCAGTTATGCCGGTACTTACATGTAGAATAATCATACAAGTATTTTGTCAAGTCACATGTACAAGTATTTGAACATAAAGAATTATATAACCTTTATGACAGAACATTTTCACATTCTAAGGTTCAAAGACCTAATGATTGATTTTACTAAATACATTGTTCCCAAAGCATTATCAATATCATTTGTGTTGTATTGTTTCTTGTCTTGCATTATTGTTTATTGTGTGTGTTGTTCATTGCTCCAGGAAAACTGGAACTGAAGGAAGACAACGTTGAGAGTCTGCTGTCCACAGCCAGTATCCTGCAGCTGTCTGAAGTGGTGGAGGCTTGCTGTGGCTTCCTGATGAAACAGTTACACCCGTCCAACTGTATCGGCATCAGGCAGTTTGCAGACGCCAACGGCTGCATGGATCTGTTAAAAGTGGCTCACAATTTCACTACCGTGAGTCAGCTATTGTTATTATCTACATGTGTAGGGCTTTCCTAGGCCCTCCCTATTTGGGAAATGGCAAACATGTATGGTTATCTTTAATAATGTTGTTCTTCTTGCTCTGAGTCTGATAGTGGTGTAGCATTTCACCTTCTCACTGTTGACTAACCCCGTAACCAATAGAAAATTGGTAGCCAAATGGCCACTTCAGTGTGCTAAAGATGAGAAATGGTTTACATATATGCTGAATAGTTAAGACAAGAGAAAAAATTTGGAAAAAAGGCATTGGTTGCAAATGTTGGCTCTTATATGTACACAATACTGTCTTAATATGTAATGCGTCCCAAATAACCTTTGCACTCAACATATTGGAAGCATAAGGAAGTTTTAAAAAATGTTACATGATGTAAAAATTTCAACCAATTGCAGTGCCTACATGTACATATATATGTGAGACTTAGTATACGTTCCCTCTGTGAGCATGCATTATGGTTTCTCTTACCGTGCAAAAAATTATACTGTTCCTTTTTTATATATTTATGTATTATGCTACATGTACGACCTTGATATATCTACATTAGATCTAGCAAGGAGTTAGTACAAAGGAAAAATTGAAGCACTCAAACATACGCTGCCATTCAACTTGGTGGCAGAATTCGCTAGTCATCCATCATACTTCTTGTGTATTGGTTTGGCCTATTTGGGGAAACTGAATTGTGTAAGCCATCTGTCCCCCTGTGCTTAACTGTCCAATTCAATGCCATCAGTAATTGTGAAATTTTCGATTGACTGACCCTCGCGTTACCACGACGCTAGTGGACCGCTGTCATTGTCTATCAGTCATCTTTGTGGAGAGGGTCCAGGGAGTCTTACATTATAGCAGCATGGCTACAGAGCACTACACTGTAGGTGGAGATCCAAACCTTTTGAAGACTTATCAATTTCCGTTTGCTGTTTACAATTCCTTAAATGGCAGTGTGATAATCATTGGTATTAGGATACAGTCTTACTTTCTGAATGCACGTTTTTCATAAATGGAGTCTTTGTTTTATCATAGAGCATTTACATTTTAGATCTAATGTCTGACTGTTTTTATGATGTTTTTGTGTAGGAAAACTTCTGTGAGGTGATAAAGAACCAGGAGTTCCTGATGTTACCGTCAGGAGAGGTCGCTAAGCTGTTCTCCAGCGATGACCTGAACGTTCCCGGGGAGGAGACCATCTTCCAGGCCCTGCTGCTGTGGGTGAAACATGAGCCAGACTCCAGGAAAAAGGACCTGGCCAGACTGCTGTGTCATATCAGACTCCCCCTCCTCACACCACAGGTCAGTCCTCTTATGCAGTACCATTCTTCTAGGTTTTCATTGTAGTAAGCCTTCATTGTCCAAATTTCAAGTACAAGTCGGACAAAGTTTAAGGAATATCAGTTTCTAAAATTTAATGATGATACTATGATAGTGCAGCTAGTATATGTAAAGACCATGATGCTGCTGATGATGCTGATGCCGATGATGATGATGTTAATTTTTGGTGGTTTGGAAAGACATTTGTTCAAGATCTGTTGACTTCAAATTACAAAATCTAATATAAATGTGAACATAGGCATTGAGTTTTTAGTGTTTGTATGTTGCTGTGTTTGTGTGCTTGTGTTAAGACAAGTCGCTATGTTTCACAACAGTCTATATGTTCTGTTTTGCCTTTGCCAGTTCCTAGCTGACCACATAGAGACCAACATGTTGATCTACATGTTCTGTTTTGCCTTTGCCAGTTCTTAGCTGACCACATAGAGACCAACATGTTGATCCAAGAGCAGCCTGAGTGCCAGAAGCTGCTGATGGAGGCCATGAAGTACCACCTCCTCCCAGAGAGGAGACCCATGATGCAGAGCCCCAGGACCAAGCCCAGGAAGTCCACTGTTGGATCGCTCTTCGCTGTCGGTGGGATGGACTCAACTAAAGGTGGGCTATTGACTATTGTGGAATCTGGCTTTTAGAGTGGACAACTTTGCATATCGCTGATATCAAATGCATGATACAGTTAAACTTCAAAGTCAAGCCTATACTTCCGTATGGTTATTTACAAATTTTTCCTTCTCCATGACACCATGGAAACATAAGGTCAAAGTCTCTTCTCAAAAGACTTTTTGTACATAAATTCTTTTGAGTATTGGTGCCCAGAAGCAGTTTCAATTGCATGCTTGAAGTAGATGTTATAAAGTTGATGACATATATATTGCCCCCCCCCCCCCCCCGGCTCTAGGTGCAACCAGTATAGAGAAATTTGACCTTCGCACAAACACCTGGACACAGGTGGCCAGTATGAACGGACGCAGACTGCAGTTTGGTGTGGCAGTCCTAAAGGAAAAACTGTACCTAGTTGGAGGCAGGGATGGACTGAAAACTTTAAATACCACGGAATGTTACAACCCCCAAACCAAACAATGGACCTCCATGCCACCGAATGTCACACACAGACATGGACTAGGTAAGTTAGCCTAGAGAAGCAGTCTTGATTCTTAAACTTTAGAGCTACATACATGTAATGCTGTTTTAAGTGTTAGATACAGTAAACATTGCTGGAGTTACTTAAATGGCAGAAAGACATTTCACCTTTTACAGTACATCAAACAAGAATGTCCATTCCTTCAGGTGTTGCAGTATTGGAGGGTCCGATGTACGCGGTAGGCGGCCATGATGGCTGGAGTTACCTGAACACGGTAGAGAGGTGGGACCCGCAGGCCCGACAGTGGAACTACGTTGCGCCCATGTCTACGCCACGGAGTACGGTCGGGGTCGCTGTACAGGGTGGAAAGTAAGCAACACCATACTCACTGGCACTATTTTTTTCAATACGAAGAAATCTTTAAAGCATTTTTATCACAGTATCAGGCATTATTCTTCTTCTGCAAGGACAGAATCATGACAGATATACTTGGTGTAAAAAAGCCTAAGACTTAACTGTATGAGTGCACTTTGCCAACGGTAAGCAAATTGTTCATGGTCACCTTATATGGGTGGCTAGAGAAATAACTGCATGGTGCAGTTTCTGGACGACTGACTTTTATGTCCTTCCAGCTATGAGGGAGAGAACTGGGCAGTTAGTTTTACTGTCCCTTACAGGGTTCACTGGGAAAGAAAACAATTTTGTTCTAACAACCCTTGGGGCATACACAGCATTGCACCTTGATAAACCAATCAGAGTGTTCAGAACGATCATGTACTTGCGGGCTGCTCAGATTTCTGTCCGTGCGCAGTTTTTACTGACGATTTACAGAGGTAATACTGACATGGCAATTATCACTTGTCTTCATGCCTACATGCCCTAAAGACTGTAATAGCTGACCGAAGCACTGCTGGAGTTCAGACCAGCGCTGATTACATTTTATTGATTGGGCACAGACAGATGTGCAGCCTTGACTGTGTCTTACACAGATTGGCACATAGGGAACAAACCACATGCAGCAAGGGATGGACAGTCATGCTATTTTGATTAGCTACACGTCTCATAGTTGCTTGCCTTTGCACTTGAAAGTCGCAATCTTTTCTCTTTGTGGTATTCCAGTGGAAATTTTGGATTATTGCCAAATGGGGGGTTGAATTTAGATGGTGGTAAGTTGCAATCTATGTGGAAATCTTGCAAACATTATCCACCTGGAAATGGCAGTGTGGAAATTTCAGAGATACTGTATGGTTAGGTTGATATTTATGATTTGAGATTAGACAAAACACATTCAAAACAAGACTGCAAACTGTACTTTTTCATGTGTGAGATACAGATTGCAATATCTAACATTGCTGACAGATAGAAATACCGTAGAATCTAAGATGAGTTGGATGAACTCATTGACAGTCTGCCAGAGATCAACCCTAGTCAATGGATCAAATTGCCTTCTGTTTATTGGGTTAATGTGTGCAGGATGAAAGATAAGGGATTCTGCGTCTTATACCAAGCCATGTCTAACCGTCAGTGCTGACATACATCAAAGATCAAGTCTTGTTTGATTTGATTTTGTGGTTGGAAAAATAGCATCATTTCTCAACCTGCATACCAAAGTTTTCAAGGTAGCATGTGATGAGAAATGGCCATGCCTTAATTGCTCCTTTCGTCTCCTCCTTCCTTGGGCTTTCTCCACCATTAAATTCTATTGATTTGGGGTTTAATTGCCATTAGGTTTTAATCCTACACTTTAAATCAAGTGGAGGCAGTGCCGTCTGACACACTGAGGGATGACTGGCTCAGCAATCATGGTTATTTCGGGAGGGAGGGGGTCAATTGGTAGTAATGGACTGGCATTTGTCTTGGGTTTCAACGTCCGTAAAGTTGACTTGTGATGCTCTATTTTAATCTGTCATTGAACAGTGTTGTCATTTCCTGGACTGAACTACTGATAGTCGTAATTTAGAGAGTTGCATTTGCATTACTGACAGGCATTCAAAGCAGCAGCAGATGATGCAATCTTTCTACACTCATGTCTGATTTGAAATTGGTGTGCCTGTTGGTCAAAGAAAAGAACGACACTCAGTATCATTCTCTATCTAGAGACATGTAATTAAGGAGTATAATGTTAACTACCATTGCAAAAGAATCTTGCATTGTAGCTTGCTTTGAAATACAACTTTGAAGGAAGCTTGCTATGATGTTAGAATTTGAATTGAAGCTCACACGCTGTTACATGCTGACACATTGGCATGTTGGGAATAACTTTTGTTAAGTGGTAATGGTATCCCTGTCTCAATGGAAATCACACAAGGCAAGATTTCACATTGCATCATGTGTAAAACTTTTCACATTTACTTGATGCGTAGAACAAAAAGAAACACATGACAGTAATGACACGACTGGAGGTGACAGTCGAGAGGAAACTTGCACATTTGAGTGTCAGCAATTTTGACAGTTTTATTACATTGTCTGGTGCTGTATTCCCACAATGACACCAACAAACAGCCAGGTAATGAAAGTTTTACAGAAAGCAGGAATGCCTTACTTGGCCATCCATCTTCCAGCTTCTTAAGAAAATGTCATAGCAAGAACAACTTTCAAGGAGCTTGTCTTCTCTGAGTAAAATGTTATGTTTTCAAATCTCATAAGCAATGGAAATCAATAAAGTGTATTGCAGGGAATATGAAAAACAATAATGAGATCAATTAGTGATACATGGAGGAATCAGGAGATATTGCAGTTGTCATACATTGTTATCAGGATAAAGGGATGTTCAACTGGTAGCAGCCTCACATCTACATGTAGCTGAGGTCCTGGTTCTAATAAGTAGTTGGTGACTGGGAGACACTGGTTCGAATCCTGGGAAGAGCATCTCAGTGGGGCTGCACCCAGGACGTAAAATGGGGGTTCTGTGTTTGAAGGGTGCCTCGAGCAATTTTTATTAGGATTGTTTCATAACATAGATAGGGCAACTGTGTGTAGGGAAATGGATTCTTACATGTATAACATCATGATACAAAAGGAAGGTACAGAATGTAGAGCAATCATGACTTGCTGGTGTCTTCACTGCTGGAATCTCTGTAGGGATGGATTTTGATGAGTGTCTCATCGAATTACGTATTATGTAACAGTTATGAGGAAATTTAGAGCTTTCCCACATCCAATGTCATATATCATAAACTTGTTGTAACTCCCTGCTGACAATTTATTCTGGAAGCTCTGTACTGATGGATTTTGCCGAATGTCTAAGGGAGTTTTTCAGATGACATGAATATCCATCTTTTTCATATTATGTAACTGTAAATTTATGTTAGAGGAAATGTAGAGCTTTCTTACATGCAATGTCATAACCTTGTTGTAACTTAATGCTGACAATCTATTCTGGTAGGGACTGCTGTTCTAGAGTTTCACTACAAGAAGCCAGGCTGTGATTCATGGCTTGGGTCTTAGCTGTGGGTGGAGATGAGAATATGATGCATAAGAAGACATAATGTACATGTAAGGGGGATTACCAGGGTCCAGGTTATCATTCAAGGGATTAGAAAAAGATGGCAAACTAGATGACAAAACATTTGATATTGAATGTTCATATCCGTTTTCTAGTATAGCAGATATTGATGATGTTACTGGAATGATGTGTGATTCAGTTTTATGCTGTGCTAGAATGACTCAAAAAGTGATGAAAACTAGGATTTACTGAATGATAACAATATATAGTTATTTGAAGTCTCATTCTTTGCATAAGTACTGTTGATTTCATTTATCGAATTTTCTATTAAGAAATAAATTCAATTCACTGTTTCCTAAGACAAGATGGCATTTCTAGGTCAATCTGATAAGCAGCAAAGTAAGTAGATTGTTCAGCAAGAAGGAAAGAAATGGAAAGAATGGAAAGTGATTGGAAGTCTGCATTCTTGCCACTTTGATATCCACAGGGAGCGGACATTAGGCTGAATTATTGGATCACAGTTTGTCCTGTGGGAACGAAGTGACCTAAAAGCTGAAGGCTTATCTTACAGGACATAACAACTTAAGAAATCATCTCCATCGATCAAATAAAACTCGCTCTGAGACAAGTAGATGCTATCTTACCATCTTCTCCCAAAAAGTGTCTCTTTAATTGCACTTATCGGAAAGCAAGATGAATGTGTTTGAGTTTAGAAACTTTCTGGATAAAGTGGAATTTTATAACTAATGTGACACTATAGGTGCTACAATTTTCGGTCGACAGATGTGCAACCGAAAATTTGTTGTGTTGACTGACAGTTAAAAACTTCAATATGATGTTACTGTGTTCCCTCAGGTTGTATGCTGTAGGAGGGAGGGATGGTAGTTCGTGTCTCAGGTCAGTGGAGTGCTATGACCCCCACACCAACAAGTGGACCATGTGTGCACCCATGTCCAAGAGAAGAGGTGGCGTGGGGGTCACCGTGTGCAACGAATGTCTGTACGCCATCGGCGGTCACGACGCTCCTGCGAGTAACAGCGGTTCACGCTTCACAGACTGTGTAGAAAGGTGAGGGAAAAATTCCATTTCTATCTCCATGTTTCCTAAATGAGGGCTTTGGCAGGACATAACTTACAGGAAGAAGAAAGAATTTTGATCCATGTACATTGACATGTTCACGGAAGTGTTGTCACCTTCTACCAAAGCAATCTCTGTGACCTCAAAAGTCTACATTTTTGAACCTCAAAAGTTTTTTGCCTGCAATTCTACATTTTCCCACTATAATTCAAATAAGAGAGGAATGATTAACAGGAGAAAGGCAATACAGACTGTTACATATTTGGAATTGACAAAAGTATATGACTCAGACAATAGGTTGAATATACATGTACTTTCACAATGATTAAACTATTTCTTCTTTCCTTCATTCATTCTTCCACAGATATGATCCCAAAACTGACACGTGGACGACAGTTGCCCCCCTCAGTGTTCCCAGGGATGCTGTGGGCGTGTCGTTGCTAGGAGACAGGGTGTATGCAGTGGGAGGGTATGACGGGCAGAGTTACCTAAACACAGTAGAGTGCTATGACCCACAGACCAATGAGTGGAACCAGGTAAGACATGGAACATTCTGGAATTGTCCCCATAATTGTAACCCTTCCCATAAAGAATTACTGCATGGGGACTGGATTTCCCTTCTTGATACTTCTCGCAGAAAAGCGTAAAAGATCAATAGGTTGCAAATATCAGGCCAAAAATATCTATTCTGTCAACAATAATGTATAAATCAATGTTCTGTGATAAACTAGTATCACCTTTTTAAGTTTGACCTTTTGATGGGTCAAGGTTTGCCCATGTCCCAGAAAAACATGGTTAGTCGTCTATTTTGGTGAATTGGACTGCAGTGTGCAGCCCACGGCAGAGAGGCCACCAATCAATGTGGCTGTAATCTGCTGGATCTTCCCTTATCGATTGTAACAGCTGTGGATGGGGGAACCATAATGGACCCTGGTACTACAGGTCACCAGTTAGATCACTGTTCAGTCACATGTTAAATCTTTGGCATGAAATACACAACACGTACTGTGCAGCCTTGAATGTAAAATTGACGGGTATTTTATTTGTTTTCTTCTTCCAGGCTGCGCCACTCTGCACGGGGAGGGCAGGGGCGTGTTTGGTGCAGTGCAAGATCACATGACTAGTCGTGAAACGATCATGTTCCAAACACATGATCAAGAAGAAATCTCTCATCGCCTCAATACTGACCAATGGGCAGCCAAGCAGCCTCTGACTGCGCCATAGCTTTATTTTCCATCGGACCATACCATTAAAACATGAATGGGGATATAGCTTATTCCAGGACGCTTTCGTGACAGAATGAGTGAAAGATGATGAGTGGTTTTTACTGATGTAAATATCAACTGACGTGTACAGTATTGATTTAAGTCTCTTCAAGATCAGGAAATTTGAAACTGCTGTTGCAATTTCACCACTCTGTGGTGAGCTGAAGAATTTTGTACAGTTTGCTGTAGATGGACACAACTGTGAAGGAACTACCCTGAGTGAGAATGGAATAACCCAATCCTTATTTGGGTTTGATGTTGCACAATCCAGAGGGAAGCCCTAAGGACATTCCAAATAACTAGTTATGTATACAGTCTGTATATTTTCTCTGTCTGACCATCTTCTCAGAAACAAAGTATGCAAATGTGAAACTACGCAAGTGTTCTGTACATGTACTATGTGGTGTATACTCCTTGTCAAACTTGAACTGCAATAATATGTGCCAAAATCTGAGCTTCTGTCCTATGCTTCACATGGTTGGATGGTTTTGAATGAGATGTTAACTTTTCTTACATGTAAATATATATCATGTTTCTTGTCTCTGCCTAAAACCTGGGAAAGACTTAGGGAAACATTTTTGGTATTTTACAATTGTTACACTGGTATTGCAGTGACAACAGGTTACCGTTGCCTTTCTTACCCTTGTCCTGCTGCTGCACCCATACAGTATGTCTACAGGTTATACATACGGCCGATACGGGATGCCTGTATGTGGATACCACATACATATATGGGTATTTGACACTTACGGTAGTCATATCATACTGAAGCCAAACCCACCAACGTGGAGGCAATTCTGCAGCAGCAGTGTAGAGAAGTTTAATGATCTGATTAAAGAGTCAGCACTGCAAAGATGTATTCGTGAAAAATAATTCCAGCAGGACAAGGGTTGAGATGCTGCAAATGTCACAGTATATTATTTCACTGCAATTATCATCCATTTATGACAGTCATATTTTTCTAGCAGTCATTCATGATATCTGCTCTGTTGACAAAACAACTGTCCTAACATGTATGTCCTTGATGGGAAAGTCAGAGTGACAACATGATTTTGTTGCAATTTGGGATTGTTTCAAGTTTGACAAGACTTGAAAGTGTCTGTAGAAATATGGTGAGTTAGAACACACATGTCAAGCTTGTGACCATTTTTCTTTCCCTGTCCCTTTTCTTTTGAGAATACTCACACTTTAAGCAATAGCTATATAGATTAAGAATATCTACTGAAATGCTATATATGCAGACGATGACTGTTATACATGTCCTATCATACATGTACCTGTGTCATATAGAACATGCAGAAAGTTCTCATTAAGATGTGCAGAGATTGTTGTATTACTTGTACATTGCGAACAGTCATAGGGGATAGCACATTAAGAATGGGGCAGAACAGATGTTAACAAAGTGTGGCATTTCCTTTCGATTCTGATCTACGCTTCAAGTTTCTGTGAAGAGGAAAATTTTGGATTGCCATTTTGAATGTAAGAAATGCCTTGCTCATATTACTGAATGTAACCAAGACATTATCTAACGGTGCAATGTATAAGAACTACGTACATGTATAGCAAAATAATGTACCATATCAAGAGAAAATTCAAATACACACACAGCAAAACGGGGAGGTGTGCTGGGATCTCAGTTTGTGTTGAAGCTTGCACAGTGCCTAACTCAACAATGTAGTCAGGTACATGTTGTGTATAGTTATCCAACTCTGTTATACAGAGAAGTGACATCCATAGAAATGCAGCAGATTCTGATGAATTGTCAGCTTCTATAGTCTGAAATCCTAACATTCAAATCTGTGCTTTGATATTTCTGGTGCTGTGAAGATCCTCTTATGGTGGTGTGTGTGAAATGCCTGTATTATAAGTAGCTTGTTTGCCTGTAATTGTGGCTGGGATGATTTCTTGTATTGTACAGGCCCATCAATGGTGTAGAAGGTAGACTCCACAGCAGCTGGATAGCACTTCAAGTTGTGAGCCAGGGGGTTGGGTGCATAATAGAAACAGGAGAATATTAATCTAAGAGAGTTAACTTATGATGCAGTGGAAGAGGCTGTAACAGTGTATAAATATTCTTATTGAAAAACAAGATGCAAATTTGTACCATGTCAGGTTGTATATGCAATATCTGCAATATCTCGTCATACCTTGTAAGTAATTTAAGCAGAACTTTTTAATCACCTTGTTCTTGTTAATAACTTTTTGTATACAATCAAGCTGTGTAATGTCAGCATTCAGGACCATACAATGGTATATTTATGAATAACATCATATGTGGAAACTGTGTGATTGTCATTAGTACATGACTGTATATATATATGAAATGGTGTGAAACTATAGCAGGAAAGATAGCATTTCTACCAGTCAGACAGTATTGTGTCATCTTGTGAATTATGGCAATTCAAAAGTGACCCTGCAGTTTTGAAAGTTAGATATGGACTCTCATATGTGATTCTCAGTGGACCCAACATACAGTAGATATTAAGATGTATGGTGAAAATACGTATTCTTTTAATTGCACAAGTTTATCTTATCTGGTATACTGGGTGTCTTGTTTCCTTTCAGTTTTCTTTCGAAGGCTTATCTGTTTTCCTAGCATTTTTCTGAAATATATCAAAATGTAACAAAGATCTTCAAAAGCTGCCAAAGCTTTAAGACATACACCAATGTACACCAATGAACCATATCCTTGTTCTTTGTTTTTATAAAACACCCAGGACACAAACCATTTAAGATTAATTTAGGTGTCCTTCCTCAACAAGCCAAGCTTATAGACATGTCAGCCATTGTTTTATTAGTATGGTGTTTCTAACCAACTACAAGGAGAGGAGCTGAACTTGTTTTGGTAATATTTTTTTATTCAATGCAAACAAGTATGTACAAATACAAATACAGGAAATCATTGTATGGTTTGAAGTACATGCTGGTATCATGATGGTTTTGGACCAAGCATTTTCTGGATATTTAGTTCAGCTCTCTCCTCCATGTATGTACAAGCCATTGTCTTCATCTATACCGAGACAGGGATTCAGACTTTTGACACTGCATGCAGGTTTCTTGTACACGTCCTGTAACGTCTTATGGTGGAGAAATAAAAACTCAGACTGTACCAACTGTGGGACATGGTGTACTGAGTTCAGGATGGAAGCTGACAAAGTTACATGCCTAGAGAAAACATTGACCGCAGGGAATCCTGGAAAGTGAACTTAATTACCTACCTCTGCAAAGTAATATGTTTTATCATCTCCAGTACAGATTGTGAACAGGAAAATCTCTTCACATTGTCCCTTCTTTCATGCAGTAGTCAGCCCTGTTGTGGTTTCTGTCAAACTGCACTGTTGTTTCTTTTGAGAATGATTTTTTGGTCTGTAACGTTAGATCAAGGAGCTTTTATCTGATAAAAAGCTCCTTGGTTACATGTAGGGTAAGCCTTGGAACAAGGATAAAGAGCCATCTTTTAAATTGCTATTCCCTTTTCACCATTGATAAGAACAAAGTATCCTACACTAGTGTGTAACCTAAACCAAGGACGTTATAACAAACAACAAAGCAGGAGGATACCGTGAATATTCAATCCCACCTGAATCTGTTTGTATATCCCAGCCTTTGTAGGTGGCTTCAACTCCAGACAATCTCGCTGAACATTGAATTTTCTTCATGTCTTAGTAACATGTGCAGGTCTGAGGGATATTCGTATTTTTATCCTTAATATCCTTTTATCCTTATATATTCCTTTCCCGGCATTTGTCCTTTCCCGGCATATTTTCCTTTCCCGGCGTATTCCCGGATAAACATTGCAAATCGAACCCCCTCCGACCCTCAAAAAAAAAAATTTTGCCAAGGCCCCAGAGACGCCGGTGAAGGAGGCTATAAAAGTTTCATGTTTATTTGAAGATAAGCCACACTTGCCCACACAACAAAAACAATCATACCTCCAATTTTGGATTGAAGATTTGGCATCTGTGAAATATTCTTCTTTTCATGCCAACAACTAATCTCATGAGGTATCTGTAAAGGAGACATTAGTCTGGCAAGAGACTTAATAACTTTGATAGAAAACAAGAAATGCTTTTTAAAAAAGCTGACCATGCGGCTATTGGATGATGGTGAGCATGAAATAGAGTAATGCTAGGTCATTTATATGCTTTATCCAGATATATCAAAATTAGGAGGTAATTTGCTTAATTATTGAGGAAAGTTTTGGATTCATCCAGCGGGTCGTGTCCAGATATGCAAATAAGCCCGCTGAGGTAAAATACTTAAAATGCAGAAATGATCGAGGTGGTTTTATTTTCGCGGTGGACACTTCACCGCGAACTTAAAACCACCACAAACTTTTTCCCATAGCAGTATGAAACTATAGTGCATGGTGCTACCGTGAGCTGAAAACCACCGCGAAACCTTTTTCCCGCTACTGCGAAATTAAAGCCCGCGAACTTAAATGCATTTACAGTAACCATCAAGCTTTGTGAACCAATATCGAAGTGTTGTGCATGCAAGACTGACCAAAATACCACATTTTAATGATTTACGATCATTTTAAAACTTACAGATTAAAATTCGCTTACATATATAGTTTAAACATATCATTTACTAACATTAAAATGAAACTAAGGATATTCTAACGCTTAGCACAGGGACAATATTTTTCTGTTTTGGAGGACCCACAGAAGAAGGTGTACGTGTCGGGCTGGCTTGGCGAGTAGAGATTGCGAAACGTCCGCCCGCCCAATCTCAGACCAGCCCAATTAGCATGATGACGCCGCATGGTAATAATGCACAGAATATCCATGCAAATTCTGATCATTCTATATTTTTGTGGAGCAGACTGTTATATTCTGACCACGAAATGTTGGTCCGAATCTGCTTTATACTTGCAATCGCTTGTTTATTTTCACATGGTAAGTAAACATGACTTTTTTTCGTAAGTTTATTCATAATTTTATATTATAAATCCAATGGCATTACTTCTCAGGGGTTGGGTATACAATACATGCATGTGTATGTGTATGGGGCCCAAGACGTCCCGAATTAAGAGAAGACTAGAAGAAGACTTAGAAGCTTAGAAGACTAGTGATCTTCAACCCAAATACAGGACACCAAAAAGTAATCATATCAGGCCGCCTGAAAAGACGCAGAAGGTTTCCAGGGTTAGAAATCTTGTAGGTTGTACAATAGTTTGATTTTCGTTCTTGGTGAGTATACAATCTCCCTGTTGGTCTTAGCCGGCAATGAAAACTATCTTTTTATCACATTTATTTAGTTACCTTTGCCAAGAAGGTTATATTTTCGGTAGCATTTGTGAGTTTGTTTGTAGAAGACCAGCATAACTTGAGAACGCTTAGATGGATTGTATTGATATTCGGTATGTAAATAGGTCTTGGTGAGACCTGGAAACGATTAGATTTGGGGCCCCCTACTGCCATGGCGATGGTTTTATTGGGTATAAGTATTAATGATTGCTGTTGTAGGTGTGTTGTATTTGTGTTCTATCCTTTCGCCTGGCTGTATGTATGAAGATTGTTTTACGCGATGGATATTTTAGGGCGTTGCTGTTAACAAGAAAGACGATCTCTTGTGACGATTGACCTATTA
This sequence comes from Branchiostoma floridae, assembly GCF_000003815.2. Taxonomy (NCBI): domain Eukaryota; kingdom Metazoa; phylum Chordata; class Leptocardii; order Amphioxiformes; family Branchiostomatidae; genus Branchiostoma; species Branchiostoma floridae. Next base: position 13,148,078 of record NC_049985.1, on the reverse strand, counting down.
TAAATATTTCTCATTGATTATACGAATGAGGTCCCATTTGCATAAAAGATACCAGCTGATCCTCTCCTCTACTTAAATAACAATGTGTTCAAAGCATGAAAGTCTTAACAAAGAAAGCTATTGTAGCATTTTCTCATAAATTATGTAAACGAGACCATCATTTGCATTACTTACGTTTGCATGTACAACTTAACGTACATGTTCCTGCCAAATGTCGCAAGACTGGAATTTTTGTCATTTAGCGCTATAATAGCAATTTCTCATTAATAATGTAAATTAGGTAACAATTTACATAATTGATGTCTCGATATTTCTTTTCTAGTTACATGTGCCATGTTTAAGTGTCCTAGTATTATGAAATACTGTGGCTTAATAAACTGTGCTTATCAATTTTGCAAATTAGCCCCTGGTTTGCATTAATAGCCCTTACTTATGGAAGGCATCTCTGAAGTTACATATCAAAAATCACGATTATCCATCAGCCCATTCCCGAGTTATTCCCTTCCAAAAGGATGGTGCAATTGCGCATGCGCGGACGAATTGCTGTGGAATTTACAGTATGAACAGTAAGCCTAATACTTCTCTCTTTTTGAGTTACATATGGTATATTTTTGAGTATTCTAACATGAAATGCAGTGTATACATGAGCTGCCTCCATTGATTATGCAAATTTTCCCCTGATTTGCATAATTAGCATTTGATTATGTAAGGCATCTCCTAAGCTATCTACATTCCAAATATCATGAAAATCCGTCAATCTATTCCCGAGTTATTCTCCTCTAAATGGATGATGCAACTAGACATTCCTGACATGCCGGTAGAAAAATTCCTGACATAGCTGCGGAATTTTGGGAATTTTTGTCAAACGGACGCACACTATACTATTAGTCTAGCCTCTGAGGCGTCGCCAAAAACATTAACAAGAAAACTGTAAGGGTATGGTAGTAGTCGAGAACATCGTCCGAAGTCACAGGAAGCAAGCTGTAAAACTTGTCAGATGAAGAGTGATCAGCAAGCCGCTTCTTCACTCGTGCTCAATGTCTCCTTGCTGATCTTTCAGGTTCAAGTGCCAAAAACGGGCCATGTGAAAGTGAGAAAACAACAAAGACCAACTTGTACACGTTTGTCGGCAGGCCACACTTCAGCAGTCCCTCCTGTGGCGAGTGCAATGCTATGCACATGATCAAAACAGGTTCCTCTAGGAAGAGAAACGACTCGGCAAACCAAGGTATTGTCCGTATTGAATGTTCTGGCCGTCATGTGGATATTTTATATTTCATTTTACATTCTCTGTTTAATTTCTTCTTTATAGACAACTGTCATTCTTGAAGAATATTCCTTTCTTTGTACAACACATCTTACATACTGAAACTCGTTATGATGCTTAATTTCTTGATAATGCAACTTATCCCAGTATGTAAAGGCGAGAATAACGGAGCTGACTACCGCGGAACCGTCTCCGTGACCAGAAGTGGGAAGACATGTCAGCGGTGGGATGTCGACTCTCCACATTTTCGTTTTTACAAGCCAGATGGGTATCCTGAGTTGGTGGAGAACTACTGCCGCAACCCAGGCGGTAATGGGAGCTACATTTGGTGCTACACAACGGACCCCGCCACTCGCTGGGACTACTGCATCCACCCTACCTGCCCTGTTGGTAAAAGACATTCTCCTACGCAGAGGGGACCAGAGTCGTCTAGACGACTTTAGTCCCCCCTGCGTAGGAGAATGGTAAAAGACTGACGTTTTTCTCTTTTTATTCCATTTGATTTTTTTCTTCAGCTCCGAATGTTGGCCTCGGCCCCAGCTGTCACAGCTGTGATATCCAGAAAATAACCCATTCTACATCAGGGAAAATGATAAGACTACACAACTATTTGGAGAATCGAAGTACTTTCATTCGCTTATTGAAGATCTATTAGATCCTATAATGAATGAAAGACCATTATTGTACATTTATGCCATAACAAGCTAAGTGCAGGTCATAGCGATAAGGCACAATTTGATATAAGAAAAGTGTCATCTTTCTACATCTACAGAGACTACTATATGCTAGTATGTACAGGTTCAACTTCTTCTCGCTTCTTAAGACAGTTGCAAACATATGGACAGATGTAATCAATGATGCAGGATTTATCTAGTTGCAAAAGGAAATAACGAAAATTAGGAAACATCTTGCATGCAACGAAGAGGACGTTTCTTTCCTTGGTGTATAAAGTACAGCCCACAATAAAATGACACTCATCCTCTAACTTATTTAGGTTGCAATATTGGCAGATTCTTTGCTCCAAATGAATGTGGTTATGTCTGCCCTTTTCAATATGGAGTTTGTGTGAACAAATCTGAAGTTTTGTGATGGCTGTTCTGCGTCGAATGTTTGCAATTTTTAAGTATTTCTCCTCATTGTAAGTAGTCTTAAGTAATCTGTATGTTCGTAATTTGTTGTTGCTGCGCATTTCTGCCACGAAAGATTGGAAGTATATATCTTTTAAACGTTGGTCGATTAATGGAATAATTTGTGATGAATTTAAGACAGATGACATGGAAGAATGCCAGACGTAGCCAAAACTACATTCCTCTAGTGTCTTGCGGCAGAAAAGGGCGTCTGCAGATAGACTATCAGCTGGCACCTTCTGGCGTACTCTTATATAGTCTTGCATGGCGTTGAGAGATGCTTCTAGTTTGAGAGGGTGTCCAGTTCTGCCGTCACAGCAAGATTGCATGCAGACCTGGGAACATTCAGAGATTGAATCATTTTACAATTTCTTATTCCAGTCTGCATGGGTACTACTGGATCTGACTACCGCGGAAACGTCTCTGTGACGATAAGTGGGAAGACTTGTCAGCGATGGGATGTCGACTTTCCACATCGTCGTTTGTACCTGCCAGAGAAGCATCCAGAGCTGGCGGAGAACTACTGCCGCAACCCAAACGGGGATTGGCCTGTGCCCGGCTTGTGGTGCTACACAATGGACCCTGCCACCCGCTGGGAGTTCTGCTTTAACCCTACATGCCACTGATCATGAGGTAAGAGACCCGAAAATGTTTGTTCATCCACTCATCATCCCTCATCATTGTACCCAGACACAAACCCGTATTAATGAATACGGAAAGCATGAAATGTGGAAAAAATCACAATGCAGAGTCAGCAAAATGTCCGATACCATTTTTATGAGATCGTACATAGTGACGGGTCTGTGAATGCAGAATGCTATTAATTTACTAAAATCTCTCAACTTACTGATCTCTGTATCGTGCCAGCTGCAGGTCCTATCACTGAGGCCATGCTGTCCGCCAACAGAGGCCTTTAGACATTGGAAACGGACCATTTGCTGACCAACTCTGACAAGATTATCAAGACTCACTCACTCACTCACTCACTCGTCCCGTAGCTCATGTGGCCGTAGGGGCAGTAATGCTGTTCACTAGTGACTTCCAGCTCAAGACTAGAAGTAAAATATGCACCATTATAAGCTGGTCTTTTAGACGTATATTTGATGACGTTATGTAACGCTATTTACAAAGATGTGAGGAAAGTTACATAACGTCTTCAAATGTACGGCTAAAATACGTCTCTGGTTTTGAATAGTAAACCAACCCCAAAATTATCGAAATCGAGATTGAGGTTCAAATATTCACACACTTAACTGTTAATGTTTACGTTTATTTGAAGACGTTATGTAACTTTTTCAGATTGAATACGATGGCCTGCAAAACCACAATAGCATGTTTGCCTCTCATGCTCCATTCTTCGCAGAAGACGCAAAGAGGTTTATCTTAACTTTTTGGTATCACATGTAAAAGCCAATGTCATACTACGTTAAAGCAAATGAAAGTGAATGAAAATCCAAAGACAAGAAAAAACACATGATAATTTGGAATACTAGTATGCTATAATGTCATGCCACATTTATCAAAGCACTGTCAAGAAAGAAATGACGTTGCACAAATTTTCAGCTGATAATTAATCAACCGACGTGGCAGTGAGGAGCCCAGTTGACGTCATCACTGCAGATCGACAGTGCGTGAACGTTCTTACTTCTGCAGTACTGAAACAGGTGGATAGGCGGGCCGCTTTTGGTCCATGCAACAGAATCTGGCTTCTCCTCATAACGCAAACATCTCCCACCATTCCCCGACGTTCATTGGTCCAAAAACCGGTACCGATACTCGATCGGAGAGATCGGAGAAAACTTTATCTATCAATATGGAAGAACAAATGTGGATGTGGACATAATTTGCATGAAGAAATGTCACTTCTTCCTGAAGAAAGATAAAACTTATGTATTTATTACAGCACAGCGTAGTTTGGAAAGAGATGATAATAAAGTCATTGTTTATGCCAATACGAATCCTCTTTGCATATCTGCTGAGAGGACGTACAACCCCATTGGTAAACGACGGGACATCACGTAAGTGACATACAGTTTGTGCAACTTAGGCCACAGCATTTTATGGATGACGTCAGCGCGCTCATTAACTTTCGCCTGATTTCAGAAAAAACAGAAAAAATTTCTTCTTTGGAGATGGTCAACCGGCTATATACAGGGTAGATACAGATACAGAAATGACGAGAAATTACCAAAATGAGCAAATATGTTTTATTGTAGCCTAATGAGGATTGTTTTAAAGCAATGGTAGGAAAGGTGCCGCACAATGATCGTATTTGTTGTTTTTTATGAAAACTCTGGTATTTTAATATTTCTAAAGCTTTGGAATGAGTAAATATAGCTTGTCGGCAAAAGTAGCTTTACGGCCGGAAATTCTTTTTTGAACAGTTTTGGAACCGTTTTGACGAAAGGTGGGAGTGAATACTGCCAGGCATCTGAGGGAAGAAGCAGTATTGGTTTGAGGAACGTCAGCTAATAACTTGGCAAGAACAAAGGATAGCTTCAAATGTGAAGATAAGTATTCTTTTAATTACACAAGTTTATGTTAGCTTGTAAACTGGGTGTCCTGTTTTCTTCCTGTTTTCTTTTGAAGGCTTATCTGTTTTCCTAGCATTTTGCCAAAATATTACAAAATGTAACAAAGATCTTTAAAAGCTGCCCAAGCTTTAAGAAATACATCAATGTACACCAATGAACCATATCCTTGTTCTTCGTTTTTATAAAACACCCAGGACACAAACAATTTAAGATTAATTTAGGCCATGTTGATTTGATTATATGGATGACATCCTCCGGGAACTCCAAAACTGATGCGAGCGAGCGAATAAAAAAAAGTTTGGCCAAAAAAAAAGTTGCCTTCAGTATGAAATCAAAGTGGCAAGGAAGGTTGAACATAGGACTAAACACACATAGTATGGTATACCAACAGTTAGGTGTAGGGACCAGTACATCATGCGGGTGCAAAACATTTTTTTTCTTCTTGGACCAATCCGAAAAAAAAGACCTCAAAAAAACAACAGAGGAACAGCTTTCGCCAATTACAAAATGTACACACTATGTCGGCAGCCATTTGGGGTCTAACCAGTGGGCCAAGAAGACAACAAGAGCGAAGTCAAATAGAGTTTATAGTCACGATTGCACCAAGTTTCTACAGTCAACGGTACAGAGACAGTTAGCCTTTACTACATGGAGATGCGATCAGGTCCAGGTTCATGTCCGGACCTGGAAATTTCTGTACTGGTACCTCCCCCAACCAACAATAGATTTTGTTTTCTTTCTGTCCTTTCACATCTTATTCTTCGACTTTAGATTCATTTTGGCATTCTATGGCATTAGTTATCTGTTTTCTGATACTTTTTTCAATCTACGGAATATTTGTGCTCATTTTACAGCTGCTTTGCACAATTTATTGTGTGGTCGAAAACTTCTTTTTTTTTGGAAATGGCCGAAAATTGGTGCGAGCGTGGATGGCATCCATATAATCAAATCAACGTGGCCTTAGGTGTCTTTCCTCAACAAGCTAAGCTTATAGACATGTCAGCCATTGTTGTGTTAGTATGGTGTTTCTAACCACTACAAGGAGAGGAGTTGAACTTGTTTTCGTAATATTTTTTTATTCAGTGCAAACAAGTATGTATATATGAAGCAAAGACAGGAAATCATTGTATGGTTTGAAGTACATGCTGGTATCATGATGGTTTTGGACCAAGCATTTTCTGGATATTAAGTTCAGCTCTCTCCTCCATGTATGTACAAGCCATTGTCTTCATGTATACCGAGACAGGGATTCTGACACTGCATGCAGGTTTCTTGTACACGTCCTGTAACGTCTTATGGTGGAGAAATAAAGACTCAGACTGTAACAACTGTGGGACGTTGAGGGTGGCAGCTGACAAAGTTACATGCCAAGAAAACAATGACCGAAGGGAATCCTGGAAAGTGCACTTAATTACCTCAATACCTCTGCAAAGTGATATATTTTATCATCTCCGGAACAGATGAACAGGAAAATCTGTTCACATTTTTCTTTCTTTCATGCAGTAGTCAGCCCTTTGGTTTCTGTCAAACTGCACTCTGTTGTTTCTTTTGAGAATGATTTTTGGTCTGACATGTAGTGTAAGTCTTGGACCAAGGATTTATAGAGCCATCCTTTAAACTGCTATTCCCTTTTCACCATTGATACGATCAAAGTATCCTACACTAGACTAAGTGTATTAGCTAAACACAGCATCGTGCTGTTATACATATATAATGTACATAACAAACAACAAAGCAAGAGGATATCATGAATATTCTATTCCACCTGAAGCTGTTTGTATTTCCCAGTCTTTGTAGATGGCTTCATCTCCAGATAGACCATCTTGCTGAGAACATTGAATTTTAAATTTCTTCATGTGGGGGTCTGAGGGATATTCGTGAAAACAAAACCTTTACAAAAGACAACTTGAATGTTGCAAACTGTAGTTTCATGTTTATTTGAAGATAAGCCACACTTGCCCACGCAAGAAAAACAATACCGCTCCCACCAAGGATTGAAGATTTGGCATATGTGAAACTTCCATTCTTTCATGCCATCAAGTGGTCTCACGAGGCATCTGTAAAGGAGACATTATTCTAGGACTTTACCCCCCGCATAGTTACAGCATATCCAAATTCTGACATGATCATTCCATGTTTTTCTGCACCTGGAACAGACTGGTATTTTCTGACCACGAAATGTTGGTCCGAATCTGCTTCATACTTGCCATCGCTTCTTTCATTTCACACGGTAAGTAAACACAAGATGAAAGCTCCTTGATAAACATGACTTTTCTTCCTAAGTTCATTCATAATCTTATATCTATTTTCCTACATTCAAAACAAACTGTAAGATGAATGTTATCCATCGTTTCTCTGATTATATTACTTTAAAATTTCAATATTACATTGAACCATTTGCAGTTAACGTTATATATCGTTAGACCTCAGAAAGATTATGTATTGCCCCTTAACGATACTTTCAGTGAAAACCTGAAAAGGGGACAGATAGGGTTAAATGATGGTTTGCAAAGTAAACTACTGGATATATTATTGTTTGTGACTGTAAAGTAAATACTAAAAGTTGACATGATGTATAGAAAAAACAAGAAAACTTTCAGGGGGTGTTAGCAATAGTCGAGAACGTCACGGGAAGCTAGCTGGATAAGTTGTCATGACGGAGATCCCTCGATCAGCAAGCTTTCTTCACACGTTCTCCGAATGTCTTCTTGCTGATTTTTCAGGTTCAAGTGCCCAAAACGGATCATGTGAAAGTGAGAAAACACCAAAGACAACCATGTACATGTTTGTCGGCCGGCCACACTTCAGCAGTCCCTCCTACGGCGAGTGCAATGCTACGAAACTGGATAAAACAGGTTTCTCTGGGAAGAGAAACAACTCGACAAACCAAGGTGTTGTCCATATTGAATGTGGATATTTTATGCAGCATTTTACATTATCTGTTCATTTTCTTCTTTATCAACAATTGTCATCCTTGAAGAATATTCCTTTCTGCTCTGTACCACACATCCTACATACTGAACTCGTTTTGATACTTCTAATTTCTTGATAACGCAACTTATCCCAGTATGTAAAGGCGACCCCTTGGGATCTGACTACCGCGGAACCGTCTCCGTGACCAGAAGTGGGAAGACCTGTCAGCGGTGGGATGTCGACTCTCCACATAGTCGTCGGTACCTGCCAGAGGAGTATTGTGAGTTGGTGGACAACTACTGCCGCAACCCAGACGGGGATGAGAACACCATTTGGTGCTACACAACGGACCCTGGCACTCGTTGGGAGTACTGCATCCACCCTACCTGCCCTGTTGGTAAAAGACTGGTTGACGTTTTCTATAAAAATTTATTCAATTTGATTTTTTTCTTCAGCTCCTGAATGTTGGATGGATAACTCATTCTATCAGGGAAAATGATAACAATACACACTGTCAGTTAATTTGAGAATCGAAGTACTTTCATTCGCTTCTTGAACACCTATTACATTTTTTTTATTCCAGTCTGCATGGGTAATTCTACCGGATCTGACTACCGCGGAAACGTCTCTGTGACGTTAAGTGGGAGGACATGTCAGCGATGGGATGTCGCCGTTCCGCATGAGCCCTATTACAAGCCAGAGGAGTATCCTGAGTTGATGGAGAACTACTGCCGCAACCCAGACGAGTATGAGCCCGGAATATGGTGCTACACAACGGACCCCGACATCCGCTGGGAGCACTGCTTTAACCCTGCATGTCACTGAGGTGAGAGACCCGAAAATGTTTGTTCCTTCACTCATCATCCCTCATTATTGTACCCAGACAAAAACCCGTATGAATGAACGCGAAAAGCATGAAATGTGGAGAAAACTTCACAGGGCAGATCTAGAGTCCGCAAAATGTCCGACACCATTTTTATGAGATAGTACATAGTGAGTGCGAATGCAGAATGCTATCATATTTTCTAACCTCTCTAAACTTTCCTGATCTCTATATCGTACCAGGTCCTATCACTGAGGCCATGCTGTCCGCCAACAGAGGCCTTCAGACATCGGAAGACGGACCCACTTGCCGACCAACTCTGACAAGATTATCAAGACTAGAAGTATTTAAAATAGGCACCATTGTAAGATGGTCTCTAAGATGTAAGGAAAGTTACATAACGTCTTCAAATGTATCGTTACGTCTAAAATACGTATACGTCTTTACATCTTTCCAAAACTATTGCGTACACGTCAGGTGTTATATGCACACCGACTCTCTTGGGATGGAGTGCAAGTAGAAATGTAGGGACGTCCGGACATGCAATTTCTGGCCATCATCAAAAAGGTGCAACCAAAGTGTAATGTAAAGTTATAACCACAATGGTGGAACTCCGTAAACAAAGGAGTACTAAAGTACATGTATGTGTTGTATTACTTGATGTTGCCGTTGAAGATTTGTCACTTGGTGAATATGATATTGAGATGTTTATCTATTATAGTGAACCAACCACTAGATTGTCAAGATTAGTGGTGAAATATTCAACAATAGGCAGTAATTGGTTTACGTATGTTTGAGGGCGTAGTGTAAGTTTAGTCAGAGTGAATGTGATAGTAGTCAAAAACACGATGACGCGTTCACCTCTTATGCACCATTCTTCGAAGTTTATTTGGTTTGCTTATTGTTATTACATGTAAAATATAAATCTCGTACAAAGTTAAAGCAAATGAAAGTGAATGAAAATCGAAAGTCAGAAAGATACATGATGATTTTGAATATGCTATGATGTAATTCCACATTTATCAAAACAATTTGAAACAAGATATGACGTCAAAAACAAAACATATTTCTCAGCGATGCATAAATATGCTGTTGATAATCAACCGACGTGACGGCGAGGAATCCTAGCTGTTGACATTATTACTGCAGGTCGACAGTGCGTGAACGTTATATCACTGCTGCAGTACTGAAACAGGTGGATAGGCGGGCCGCTTTTGGTCCATTCAACAGAAGCTGGCTTCTCCTCATAACGTGAGCACCTCCCACCATTCCCCGACGCTCATTGGTCCAAAGAGCAGTATCGATACTCGTAGGGATCGATTTAATGTATGAGTTAACTTTATCTATCAATCTGGAAGAACAAAACTAGTCACTTAACCAACAGGAATTAGATGTAGTTGTGGGCATAGTTTGCATGAGGCAATGTCACTTCTTCGTGAAGAAGGATAAAACTTAAAACATGTACTTACAACACAATGTAGTTTGGAAAGTGATCATAATAAAGTCAATCGTTTGTGCCAATACGAATCTTCTTTGTATATCTACGTATACTGAGCGGCTGTACAGCCCCTTTGGTAAACGACGGGACATCACGTAAGTGTGTACAAGTAAGGCCAAAGCAGGTAAATTTTATGGATGACGTCAGCACGTACGCGCGTTAACTTTCGCCTGATTTCAGAAAAAAATTTCCTTCTTTGGAGATGGTCAGCATGACGAAAGATTACCAAAAAATATGAGCAAATATGTTGTGTTGTAGCCTAATGATAATTTTTTTCCGGATTTGTCGATGTGCTCCAATATGCATTTCCTGTAGATTGTCTCTTTCTGGAGGGCATCACATCCACAATTCATACCTATTTTTTAAACAAGAGGACGTTGAGTAATTCAATAATAGGCAACTTTTGGTATTAGTAATATTTTTAAAGATATATAGATGCAGATGCAGTCAGCCCATCTGTGTTGACGAATGTTTGCGTAACTATGCGATAATTGAGTTCCAATTGCTATAACATAATGATCTCTGCTGACTAAGTTCAAAGGGCCGGAATGATATCAAAGCAACCGAAGGAGAGGTTTATACCGCACCATGATCCTATTTGCTTTTTAACGAAAACTCTGGTGTTTCAAATTTCTCAATTTTTGGAATGAGTACATGTAGCTTTTCGGCCGGAAATTCCTTTTTGAACAGGTCCGCTTGTTCGTGTGCGCTCAAGTGTGTCTTGGCTTGGTTAGGCGAGAGTGGCTGACTGGTAGCCATGGGACCCACAGTTTTGGAAAAGTTTTGATGAAAGGTGGGAGTGAATACCGTCAGACAGCTGAGGGAAGAAGACGGTATTGGTCTGAGGAGCGTCACGTAATAACTTGGCCAGCACAAAGGAGAGCTGCAAAGGTTTAGACGCTCGCGCATCCTTCAAACATGGCTGAGTTCGGACATCTTCATCAAAGTGAAGCAAATGAGCCGGTCGGTGAAGAAAACAGCCCCAAAGGTGCCTTCCCTCTACTCCCTACCCTCTAAATCTAACGTTATGGATTATTGAACTGAAATTTTTTGGGAGAAAAAGATCAAGTACATTCTTTGGAAGTAAAATCTGACTGATGGAAGTAGAGTGGTTTTGAAAGAAACAACAACCCCTAACGCTATCGCTGTGATCTGTAGCATTGTATCCTTTAGCGCTATTTTCATGAAAAAGTCATGAACAAAATGATCATACTAATGTCGACGGATTCTCACTTTTATCTGACCTAAGTGGGTCACCAGTGTGTAATTTTCATATTTTTTTCTTTTAGAACATACTTTCGAGATTGGCCAGCTCCAAGAAGACCGGAGAGCCAACCAGAGGAAATGTTGCCGCCCAAGCTGCGTGGTGCCGTCTACAATTGTCATCGTCACCATCATTGTCGTGACCATCATCGTCATGCGTGTCATGCATGAAACATCTGCGGTCAGTGATACAAAGGAGGTAAGGCCATGTACACATGTAGGGTCACTAAACACTTACTCTAGGATATCTATGTTAAGAAACGTTTTTGTCAATTTCTATGGCTTTACAATGATATGTTTCTCAACATCACCTGTGACCTGACACTTCATGAACATGAAAACCTCTGCTCCTTTAATTTCATCTTGTACTTATGTATCTCTTTCTTGGCTCTCTCTACATTCTATTCTATTTGGACGGCGACATGAAAACAGGAGAATTGCGTAAATGGTTTGCTAATGCGCATTGAAAATATGTTGCAATATCTTCAAACAGATCTCAAGTTGGCAGGGAAGTCGCAATGACTTCAGGTCGTTACATTTTTCTGACACGTACGAGTAACCCTCGGCCAAAAACGATCAGTCAAAAATGATTTTGATTTTCCCACTTAATATCTGTTTGGAGATACCGCTTGCGTACGGCAGTAGGCAACTCCCTGTGAAAAAACAAACACGTGGGGACCGTTTTGCAATTGTGCCTCTAACTTGCGATAAGCATACGCTGAACATGTTTGTTGTATAATTCATGTTTCATCCAATTTGTTTATCTATTTTTTTTATCATAGTTATTGCTGTTATGTGTACATTTTTTACTTCATTCTGTATTCTACATTTCTATTTTATCTACGTATTGTTTTATAAAATCATCAATGCATTCTAATACACTGTACGATCCATAAGTGGGAACCACCTGTTCCGTATCCATTGCATACATACACGGGCGACCCATAATAAACAAATAAATAAATGATTGTGTCAATCTAATTCAGCATACAATATACAAGGTAGAGATCACTTTGAGAATTTTTCTATTTTCCAGATGGACAAATACGACCAGACCACAGTTACCCCCACAACTCGCCTGTCTGTAACACGCGGCTGGGTGGAAGAGAACAACTCAACGCGAAATACCATGACGACAGCAACTCGCGAAGAACTAAGTGGGTTTTGCTAAAACTAAACACAGTATCGGCTTTCTGAACTACCTTGATTAACTTGTTTCGCGGATTGGTCAGTGATTTTGCATAAAATGCAGTGTTTATGTTGTTGGTTACATTGTAGGAAGTTACGGCGATGGTCTTTATTAGAATCACAAGCAGTATTTGGAAAAGTGTGTAGAATCCCCATATTTCATTTTTGATATTTCAAGAAAATAATCATGATTGTCATAATTTTTGACAGTGCAAAGTCTGGCCAATTCTTCCACATCTGACTACTGCGGTAACGTCTCCGTGACGGTAAGTGGGAGGACCTGTCAGCGGTGGGATGTCGACTTTCCACATGAGCCCTATTACAAGCCAGAGGAGTATCCTGAGTTGGTGGAGAACTACTGTCGCAACCCAAATGGGGGTGCGTCAGGTTTGTGGTGCTACACAACGGACCCTGACACCCGCTGGGAGCACTGCGTCGACCCTGCCTGCCCTATTGGTGAGCGACGTTCACCAAGCCTTTCTTTCGGCCGTTGCCCCATACCTGTACTATACTAGTATTATATCATACCATTCGCATGTCGTTCTTCGTGCAGCCATGACGCCATGAAAGTAATCTTCACATGCGCATGAGTGAACTTCAAGCAAGAGACCAATTTCCTCCAACACAGATGTAACGTTTACTGAATAGGCACCTAGGTCAAGGCTTTAGCGAGAATGTTCGCCATGTTTGCCCGGATTTACGCACGCATATTTGCATATTACAATTTTCATATGTTCACCTCCAAGAAATGAAATACATGCGCATGTACGTTATGTTTTCACAGGCCTTCGTTTGTCTAGAAACAGTGTACTCAATCTTTATCAGTACGACTTGCTTTTGCTCTTATTTTCAAAACCTATCTTGGATTTTTCTTAAATCTCTGTACATGTTTAGGTCAAGGATTAATTGGTAAAAAAAAGTTTGTATTGACAATTGACTTTCTATTTGAATGGCACGTCGTGTTTTCTGATAGGTTCAACTCATCAAACTACCACAGTGACATCGTTCAACACTACAGGAGCACTGGCTACGTCACCCAAAACGATGCAGCAGTCAAGTTATGATGCTGGACCAACCATAACACCAGAAGGTATCAGCTTCCTAGTGGCTTCCATTCAAGTTGTCTTTCAAAAACGAAATGACGTCAAAAACAAAAGATATTTCTCAGCGATGCATGAATATGCTGCTGATAATTAAATCAGCCGACGTGGCAGTGAGAAACCCTAGCTGTTGACGTCATTGCTGCAGGTCAACAGTGCGTGAACGTAAAACATGTATTACTGCTGCAGTACTGAAACAGGTGGATGGGACCGCTTTTGGTCCATGCATCAGGAGCTGGCTTCTCCTCATAACATGTACAAATGTACATGTAGCTAAAGCTTAGGAAGTAACTTGCTTTTCCTCTTATCTTTTTAACATATCTTGGATTTTTCTTTAATTTCTGTACATGTATAGGCAAGGAGGTTTTTTTTTTACCTCCTTGGTTAAGGTCAAATTGTGTTTGTTTTTACTGTCGACTTACTATTCGGATGGCACCTTGTATTTTCTGGTAGATTCAAGTCGAGTGACAGTGTCCCCCCAAATGATACAGCAGTCAAGTTCTCCAGGACCAACCATAACACCAGAAGGTAACGTTATCACCCCTTCCTTTGAAGTTGCGTTTGTGAACAGAATAAGACTTATGACTATCTTATCCTAACAACATGTTATTTACATCAACATCAACCAACAATAGGGATTTTAGGCGATTGAAATAAATTGTTTCTATTTGCTACAGAAGCCCTGTACATGTATATAGAATTAGAAGCACTAGCACACAAAATGTGTTTTAATTCAATCTGTTAGGTGTATATTTATTTGATAGGTTTTTCCTTTCTTCGTGTCTAGTTCACTGATGTTGGAAAAGATTTCTTGGATAACAGAAAGTCAATAATGCCAATCGTTCCAGGCTGCAAGGAAAATTCCAATGGATCTGAATACCGAGGAAACGTCTCTGTGACCAGAAATGGGAAGACATGTCGGCGATGGGATACCGGCTTATCACAATGGCATCGTTACCGGCCAGAGCTGTACCCTGAGTTGGTGGAGAACTACTGCCGTAACCCTGGAGGAAACGAGCCAGGCTTGTGGTGCTACACAACGGACCCAAACACCCCGCGGGAGTACTGCATCAACCCTGCTTGTTCTGCAGGTACACTGGGTGCCAGGCTCTAGCAGGGATTGGCAAAGATCTGTTTGGCAGCCTAGGCTGGGCTAGGCTTCTTGCTAGCTTTAGCACTCCAGGTAGATGTCCTTGAAGGGGGAATTAAGAAGCCAAAAGTCTCTTCCAGGATATTACTACCCAGAGTGTTTTCTTATATCTAGGTTGGCGGGAAGAACTGCCTTTAATTTAATAAAATATTTGCTGCTGAACACTGATTCTCTGCTGCGCCCTGCTAGAGTCTGGCACCCAGACATGTAACTAACATTATTCTTTTCCGGAAAAGAATAATGTTACAGTTCCCACCATTTTATATTTTGACCAAGGAGTGAATAGTGTTCTACTCAGTGGGGACAGATCTGCAGATGAGACGGGATCCAGAATGCTCAAATTTACCATGGATTTTTTTTTGCATTTCAGCGATGGCAGTTAAATGGCGACTGGATGGGCGATGTGGTGCCAGGTACCCCGCTCCAGATGCGACTCCTGGTGAATGTAATCCGAATGGCGCCTCGCCGTGTTGCTCTCGGCATGGCTGGTGTGGAAACAGTCGCAACTACTGTTCCTGCCTTTCAGGTTGTGTAGACTACAGACTCGTACAAACCTGATGTCATTTAAACATAAACATTTCAACATTGTACCAATGTTAATGCTGAGGAGATACAGAATGTTCTTAAGTGATCATGAGAATTTTGACACCCCAACTCATGTCATTGTACCTTGTACATTACATCGTGTACCAAAACTGTACATGTTGCCACCATGAAACCCTTAAAGAGTCATTCTATTTTTCTTCATAAAAGGCATTTGTACTGAAGATTAAGTAAACAAACAAAACATTGAAATGCAGCCAATGCCGGCTTTACTGTTTGGTCATTGTTTACCAATACTTGAATTTTCAAAGGAAAGTGCCAAGGCAAAGACTTTCTACAAACAACATCAACGAACCATCAAAATAAATATCAATATAGAGATACAATCACTCAGACATCTTCACTTTCACACTTATGAAAAGCACATAGAAACAACACACAAATATCACACAAATATCGGTCTTAGCTGTCCTGGGTAAGTGGCATTCATTAAGAGATCCTCAAAAAATTTCATCATGTTGGTAGATGTCAAGATTTCCTGTACAAAACAAAGTTCTACCTGCCAACATTCCACTTGTCTGTTTGCTTCCTTCCTCATGAGACATAATCTCTGTAGCATTGCATATTACTGGAATACATACTTTTATACTAACATGATTTAAAATTTATACAAATGTAATACCAACAAACACTTGCATTGGAGTAATAAACAGACAGGATGAATTTGGTATTAGGTACATTGTATACAACTAAAAGTACTAATGTGTATACTATATATATATAGTATTTAAACAATTTACTTTTAGCCTAGTTCTCCTTTTCTTAGAATATGACATGTAGTAGATAACTTGTAACAGTTTGAGTTGTAATGAATAATTCTGAATAATCCCCGCCCTACCGCCGTCCAAAATCCCGCCCACCCCAATCGTATACACGGCGTGCGCGCGATCGTGTGCACGGCGTACGCACGATTGTGCACGCCGAAAACTTTGTTAAATTACACGTTTCCCCCACTGTACTTTAGCTAGTAGCTTTGTCAACTGTTCTAACATGGTTTCTTAACTGCATACAGACTACAGTGATGTTTGAGTTCTAATAGGTTTGAGTTAGCAGTCCAGTCAGCTGTTCTTGCGATCCATGGCACTGCCTACAGTTATGGTTTGAGTAATACTAATAATGATCTTGATTTAGCAGTCCTGTCAGCTGTTCTTGCTTACTGTGGCACTGCCTACAGTTATGGTTTGAGTAAAACTAATAATGAGCTTGAGTTAGAAGTCCAGTCAGCTGTTCTTGCTTACTGTAGCACTACCTACAGTGACAGAGAAGGTTGGGAAGTCCAGTACTGCCGTGTAGTGGAAGGCAATGTTGGTCACCACCACTATGTACTCACATAGCGCAAACATTGTGTACACTGTTGGAGGAAGAAAATTAAGTATCAGGGTCAAACAGACAAACCATCAAAAGAACATTAAAGATGCCACATACACGTACATTGTATCATCATAGCTACAGGAAGTAATTTCTGCCATGTGATTTGAATAGTTATAATCTTAACTTTTTGAATATAAAATGCAATGCTGATCCCACCTTTCTGCTAGTATACAACCATGATATTATTACTAAGTTTGTTTCTTTCTAAAAAATGGCCAACACCACAAACTACACAATTTAACCACTCATGAAACTTTTGTAGCGTCTGCTATCTAAGTAAGAAATGTGTAATTTATGAACTGACCTCCTGGTTCACAGTACCAGTTATGTCTGAAGTAGAAGTACACTGATGTCAGGAAAGAAGAAACATTGGCTACAAACATCACAGTCTTCCAACGTAGAGACTGCTGCTCCTGTAAGTCCAATAAAGGGTACATATTTGTGAATAACTTTTTCAAACATGCAAGTATATGTAAACCACATGTATAATTGCTAATGCAGTGTTAGCTAGTTCCTAGATTTCTGCTACCTTTTCTTTTAGATCAAATACCAACTTCGTCAAGCAGATGATCGTAGGGCAGCTTTATGGGCCAACCAACATTCATGATAACATTAAATTCTGGTGGGGACTGACCGGTCATGGAGTGTCCTTTCCTGCCACTCTGCACATGTTCTGTACACTAAATGTTTTTGTACCATTTATTGGTAGTAATATATGTTGATAGATTTATTAGGACATTATGTAATCTGTAGCTCTGTTATATTTTTATCTGACCCTTACCTCCCTCATGACCTCAATAAAAAGTGGCCTGCAGGCCGATTTGAGCTTCTCATGAATAAATAAAGGTTCAAACAAACAAACAAACATATATTAGTTTGTGATCCCATCTGTTTTATTTTCTTCTACAGTTTAGGTCTGGTAGAACAAAGTCTCCTGACATACAATTTGATACAAACAAACTGACCACTCACCTGTTCTGATATAGGTTTATATGCCGACCAATTCAGTAGCACACAAGTGAAGAACATGTACACCTCTGAGCACACCACAAATGAGATGAAAGAAACCTCATGGATATCTGCAACAAAAAATAAGCATGATTTTACACCAAAGTCCTCCCTTAATAGTTTCAAGCAAATGCATGAATATGGAATAAAATATCATAACCATATAAAGAGTTCCTTTATCAGTGAACTGGGTGTTTGTTCATTCATTCAGAGCCTTGTAGTGGGCACAGGCAAGACCTTCTTGCCACCTAGATATGCAGGTATATCGGATGAATATCAAAGTTAGGTTTTTAAGGTATTTTCACTTACCAGGGTTCTCTGTTGAAGATACGTATGTGAGCACCACAAGACTAGAGACTTCCACAATGTTTAAGAGACAGGTTAACTTGTACAACAGCTGGTACCATACAGCAGGTGCAGCACTCCTGGGGAAAACAAAAATGACAAACATTATAAGTGACGCACATACGTACATCATGTAATCTATGCCTACAGCAGGTCATAAATACAACAGGTGTCAAGGGAAGAGATTGGGAAGCATCTTTTCTCCCAAGAAAAGTTGTGCAAACTTTGGAGGGCATGCATTAGGCCTAGGGAAAAATTGGTTGCCCAATGGAGTTAGGGAAAAACCTGCTAATCCTTTGACCTTTTGGAGGGATAACCAACCACCAGCAAGGAACATGGATTTTCTTTAAATCTCAGTGATGAAAATGTTACAGAATCATTTTTTAACATGTTCTCCTAATTTCTGTTGCAACAGAAACAGTGTCACAAAAAGGGCCACCAAACCTAGGTCTTGATACCTTGTTGCTAAATGCTTCTCCCTACAGAGTAACATAATAACCTGTTTCTGACTGACATGCTCCTGTAGAAGTTGTAGTACATGAGTGTGACCATGTACCAGTTTATGATATGATAACCTGTTCCTGACTGACCTGCCCCTGTAGAAGTTGTAGTACATGAGTGTGACCATGTACCAGTTTATGATATGATAACCTGTTCCTGACTGACCTGCCCCTGTAGAAGTTGTAGTACATGAGTGTGACCATGTACCAGTTTATGATATGATAATCTGTCTATGACTGACCTGCTCCTGTAGAAGTTGTAGTACATGAGTGTGACCATGTACCGAGGTGCGGATATGATAATCTGTCTATGACTGACCTGCCCCTGTAGAAGTTGTAGTACATGAGTGTGACCATGTACCGAGGTGCGGATATGATAATCTGTCTATGACTGACCTGCCCCTGTAGAAGTTGTAGTACATGAGTGTGACCATGTACCGAGGTGCGGATATGATAATCTATGACTGACCTGCTCCTGTAGAAGTTGTAGTACATGAGTGTGACCATGTACCGAGGTGCCGTGTGCAGAGCGATCCCTGCTCTCCAGATGTACCGCTCAGGAGTCAGGCCTCCTATAGCAGCACTGATGGACGGCAGGTAGTTAGCAACCTGGAAGAGATAAAATAGCATGTAAGTCTCCTTAAAACGCATCAGAAGCGTCAGTAATATTAACTAATAAACAGCATTTCAAAAGTTGGGATTTTTTTTACCTTTGACAGTAAGATTATGTTTTAGGTGTGTGTGTGTTTGTGAGCATATTGCGAGATTCCCAGGATTGATATTTAACGTTATGATATTTGGTTGGTGGGGTATGTTAAACACAAAAGCAAAAAAT
>NC_049985.1:13081525-13128453 GCF_000003815.2 Branchiostoma floridae | reverse complement strand
CATGTTCAGTCCTTTCCTCTGCAGACCCTATCTGTCTCTGTCAAACCCGGGAGGTGAATTTGTTATCTCCTCAGCATAGCTTTGTATAACATTACAGAGTTTAATAGGCTGTACCGTTATGTTTTAAATTTATACTCTACGAAGTCAAGCTGACTGAATGTCATACGGACCAGTTTAAAAATGCAAAGTTGAACACAAGTACATGTTATAAGTTATCATGAACAACAGTTACAAACCTTGCAGTGCGTTGCTGTTGAACTCTTGAAGTGAATCAACAACGCGATAATAACACAGAATACGAAGGAAAACAAAGGTAAAGCACACGTTACTTTTGCTACCAGACGAAAGTTCAACCTCATAAGACTTGAGGCATGACTGACTTTCGACGGTAAACGGTCCATCTTTAAGGAAATATAGCAAATATCTTAACGTCTCCAGAAGCGTCAGGTGTAAACAGCATTTCAAAGATCTGTAGGTGTCTTCGCTTACATATTTTCCTGCCTGATAAATAGATGTCATATTTTTAAAAGGCCGACTAATATCAACATCCGAACTATATTCATATCATATTTGGGTTTGACGGTAAATATTTCAATATGTTATTTAGCACATGGTATGAATAGCATTTTGTTCATTTTAATAAGAGCCGATATATCAGGCACTGAAATCGTAGACAGCTAAATCTGGGATCCAACATGGCGCAGGTACATGTAAGTTCACGTAAATTTTCTCACGTGTTTGGATGTTTATGTCAAGTTTTCATGAGGTTATAGGGGATAGTTCATTGTTGTATGATGTTCACAAGCTAGAAATAGAATTCCGGGGTAAATATGGTAGTAATGGAGTAGATTATTGGACTGTAAAAAGTCTGCTTGTAAACACAAATTATTAGTTAATAGTTTGATCATGATTAACGTTATTTACATCATACAATGTATTAGTGAATGAAAACATTACCATATACACGCATTGAAATCTACTACATTGTCAAGAGCATGATTCGAAATTTGCATATACTACGAGACTATGGAACCCAATCTAATATCTCTATGGACCAGTAAAATATCCTGCCATGGCACACACTGGCCTAGATCCAAGTTGGGCTTGAATTACATCTTGATGCTGGCTCTCTGACAAGCTCATCTCATGTTCAGGTCATGATTCTCAACATGCTGCTGCAGATGCTTCAAGTTCTATTAAACATCACATTCCTTAGTAATGTTAACGTTGTATTACTATTATATGATAATGTGCACATCTAGTGCATTGACAATGGCTTCATATATTTAGATTCAGACAATTTTGATATTCCTGCCGAGAAATTTTTTTGGCAAGAAATGTTTGGCACTTAATTGACAGGTATTTTTACAGGATGTTCCTTTGATAACACCTGTCAGATCCTGTCAATCCTTACTCTAACCCCAGGGATAATCTGGTAAAATATTATTGCAAAATTTAATCTACATTCCTGAGCAAAACATTACAGTCACTACAATACCAGTTATGTTGAATAATGGAATGAATAAATGATAGCAAATGTAGTGGGACCGCGTGGCACAGTGGTAGTTTATTTGCCTCGGAACCGAGAGGTTGTGGGTTCGAATCCGACTGCCGTGCCACCGATCTTGTGCCCTTGGGAAAGGCACTTTACACGGCTTTCCTCACTTTACTCGGGTGAAAATGAGTACCTAACTTCGGCTAGGGCCGTCCCTCGGATAGGACGTTAAATGGAGGTCCCGTGTATGGGGAAGAGCCACACCCCATGCACGTTAAAGAACCCTCACACATGCGATGGTGCAGTGTGCATTGGTGCAAATCCTTCTGTCGGGAGTTGGTGATTCACTTCAAATCACCTGGATGGAGGCCTGGCGACCTCTGTCTCGTATCAGCCACATGGTGAATTACATCATTCACCCGGACGGGTGTGTCACCCCGTAAGGGGCGGTATAACCCGTCGTGTGTAAACATGTGCGAACATGTACAGGGTTAGCCCTACGGCTAGTTGGGCAGCCCTGGCTGTTTGTAAACAGCTGAACAAATAAATGAATAAATAAATAGCAAATGTAACATTGTTAAAAAATAATGTGTAGCCAGAGACTGAACCACTGACTTTCTGCATGCTAGGCCAGGCATGCAAGTTGATTTCTCTATCCCCTTAGCAATCAAAGGTACATTGTATGATGTAATTGAATTCCTGTGCTTCCTGTCAATAAGACTTTTTTATATTCACTGTTGACAGGATGGTCCTGTCAGTCAATACATGTCACACTAACTGAAATATTCAGTGATACCTGCTGATTCCAATAAAGGTAGATTGATTGATTGATTGAAATTCCAAGCCAAGAGTTGTAGTTTCATCAACATCCATGGTTTTATGTGGCTTGTTGCCAGATAGCCCTTGATGTGAACAGTACTGTGTTACAGGAAGCAATTACAAACTGACAGAAGTGCTATGCTATTCTGTTGTTAAATAGACCAATATGTGATAGATGATTTTATTTTTACATTGACTTTCTCTAGGAATACGCATCAACCTTCTGATTTGATGATAGATATTAACACTGAAAATCTTAACCCAGAATATAAATTTGTTCGTTTGGCTGACTTAACAGGCAGCTGAGGTTAATTGATTAATTGTCTTATTATGTTGTGGCTCAGTGTCAGAATGTCACAATGACACGCCATGTCATACATTGTACATCCATCTTGGAAAATACAACGGTTACCAATAATTATTCTTTTCAAAGCAAAACCCTTTACTGTAGTTGTTAAACTCAACAGTGTACTCACCTTACAATGTGTTCCCGTAGCTGACTCAAAGTGAAGCCACAGGCCTAGTAACACTGCACACAGAAAACTGCCCAGGGGTAACAGAGCTGTGATCTTGTGCCATAATCTGAAGTCCACTCTCAGCAGCACTGAGTCCAACCGTAAACTCTCCATGTCTGAAAAATGAATGAGCTCAGGGCTTCAGCCTTTCATATGCAAAAGCCACCAGGATGTCTCTAGTAGACATATCCTGTGCCAGATTTTTTTACCCCTCCAGTTATAAAATCATTTAAACTTAAAAATGTCACGATTGATAACAGAAAAACATATTTGAAAAAAGAAAAACCGTTGAATTTTGAAGTATATGATAATTATATCATCACCATGTTAAAAACAACTTCCGTATAATTTGATTAGGCATGGTATACATTGAACTGTTATTAGTTCAATTATCTGCAGATTTTAATTGTAGCCATTTATAGAATTCTACATCCTAATTGACAGGTAGTAAGGAAGGGCATTGATTACTATGTGTGCTACACCATGCCTGTACCAGATACCAGTATATTTAACCAAATGACATTTCTGGCATCGTGCCAGAAATAAGGACTGTCCCCCAAATCAGGTGATATTACATGTGCAGGAGTCAAATAGATATCGATCCTAATTCAATTATGGAAAACTACATTTTGCCGACCTAATTAAGGGTACTGTATGACAAAGGTACAGATCGCTATCTATAAAGTCGGCTTTCAGTGGCCTGACAAAATGCTCATGCTGCGATTATGACTTCAAAATCTCAAACAGTGCTGCTCAGTCAGGCCTAGGAAAAAAATGTTGTGTTTCCTGTTTCCCTTTAACCTACCTAGGAAATGAATGATAAATGTATCTATTATGCACAACGCTCAAGTTTGCCATTGAAAGACTCTTAGTGTCCTCATGTTCAACTTTAATGTAGTATGTCACACTAGAGTTTTGGCCAGCGTTAAAGAAATAACAAGAAAAAAAAGGTATAAATCCCTACCAACCGACCCTACTTTTTTCAGGACTGAAACAGGAAACACAACATTTTTTTTCCTAGGCCTCAATTCATCAACCAGCTCTACCATCATGGTATTTTTGTTTCAAAGCTATCTGGTGACATGATCAGTCACATGAGCATTTTCCAAATAAATAGGTCACAATTGTAAGGAAACAGTGAGCTGTCACATCCACTGACTGGCAAAAACAACTTGAAAGACTCTTTCAATATTGGCAGTTGGTAACGTTATGTCAAGGAGGTTGAAACCTCCTCTGTGTATAAGGGAGTGGCCAGGTGGGGAAGAGTCCACTTACAGTACTCAATGAAGGACTTTTTTTACCCTGCAACCATAACTTGATATTTTGTTGTTATTTCTTGACACTATAAATACTATAATGTGTAAACATCTGAGATCAATTTCTGGTGGCCTGGAACAGATTAATTTTTGTGGCACAGTGAGATATTACCATTATCTTTGAGCCATTGCCACCATATGCCACATGTGGCTTATTCATGCATGACATATGTGCCAGTGAATGGGCACATTTGTAGATAACTGGCAAATACCACAGCTAGAAATTGCCACATGTATCAAGACTGTGTGATCAAATTACTTTACAAAAAGAAATCATGATTCTATGTCAGTGGCATGACCTTCAAGTTTTCATTCAGAACTAAAAATGAAAAATGAATTAAAAACCTTTAAAAATCTGAATCATTATCTTAAGAGAATGGAGACTTAAGACCCCTTGGAACACAGTAAAATTGGTATTTATCACTATCCCCTTCAAAACATCCATTACAACAGCACTCACCTTATGCTCTTGTTGGTATGTGTACAATGATCTGCTTGCAAACAGGATCAACTGCCGTGTGGGCTCTTCCTGTGACCTATGACCTATGCATCTGTAATAGCCACATGTGCGGACAGGCACAGGCAGATGTTAGTTGTGTGGACAGGCAGAGTAGATCACATCGCCATGGTTCAGTGCCTCAACCTTTGTTAGTGTGGTGAAAGGAATTCAGTTTTAGAATTAGTAGATTCTGTGTGTTGTCCTAATTATGTCTGAAGGGAAGGTAAGTGTCTGATTGATCCAATGTCATTTACCAAGGAGGTTAACCTCCTTGGGTGTACCTGTTTCACATACAAAGGACAGTTTTTCTTGATGATGTGCATAATGCAATTGCAAGGATTTCAAACTATTTCCAATTTGGAAATGCCCTTCCATCGACTTGATATCCCTAAATACAAAATTAATGTACGTTGTATCCTGGATGTTGGATATATAGACTAAGGTCACCCCAGGTGAACAAGCGTAAGATGTCTTTGCAAATTCCTTTTCCTGGTTTTGTCTCAGTATATTTAAAGCCTGACTAAAATCACACTTCTAGCAGCTGGCAGTACAGTTGGGGAGGGGGTCATTGACCCCAGCCTGCAAGGGATTGTGTAAACACAGACTAGATGTAGGTTATAAAAATTTGTATCTGCAGAATGTATACCACTGTAGCATATTCATAATAACATGTATTTATAAAACTTGAAGTTGTATCTTGCACCATTACCACAGGAGGAGAGTGAAGATGACAAGGTGCACATCCCTCCTGACATCACCTTTGAAGACCTGGTGGTGGACATCAACTTCCACCCCAGTAAACCTCTCATTGCTGCAGGGATTATCACTGGGGACGTCATCTTGTAAGTTTGACCCTCCAAATGTTGTGGAATTATGATTCTAAAGCCTGAACTATCAGGTCAGGATTGCGTTAAAGCGGAATCCTTGGTGGATCGTCTGTTCACCTCGGTCACAGAGTGATCCATGGCCAACTTACAGACACAAATTTATTCTACACTTCTATGGTTAATTGCCATCTCTCAATATGCTTGTATTCATCTATACTACAGGAAATTCATGTATTGTGGAATTGTGTTAAGTGTAAGATTAGAGTATTCCTGTTATAACAGTTGCTTTACTAAAGAATGTATAAGAAAAGAAAGCCAAAGAGACAATATCCAATCCTTCAAGTTGGTCACATGCATGTTGTTTCACCACAGACACTCCTATGCATCTTCTGCTAACACCTTAGTAAGGACCTTCAAACATCACAAGAAGGCAACCAGAGCAGTGGCTTTCTCCAAGGATGGAAACAGTCAGTATAGCATCAAAATGTTTCCTATGATTTTATTTGATTCAGTTCTCAAGATATTGTATGGTGTTGTAGTTGCAGGTTTCTTCCCCAGTGATTAAAACATGCCATGATAAAAATCTGAAATCTTTTAATCAAATATATTTCTTAATTCAACCCACACCAAGCATTCAAATAGGTTAGATTGAATAAAATGTTAAGGTGAATTCTTGAATGCCTTAATGATGCTTAATGCAATTTTGAGAGTAGATATTACTAATAAAGCTACAATGTACATATGAATATTTTCCATTATTAAGGCCTGAGCTATTGTCCTGATAAAGTATGTATTATTGTCTTGTAGGTTTGATCACCTCCTCTAAAGACAAGTCCCTGCAGGTAGTAGATGTGGAGACAGGGAAGGTTTCCCAGTGTTTCTCCGAGGCCCACCCAAGCCCTGTGTACTGTCAACTGGTCATCAGTGACAGGCTGTTAGCAACAGGAGATGATGATGGCAATGTGAAGGTGTGTACATATGTTAGCTCATTTTGGTACCAATCTATAGTATTACAGTTACAGGTCTATTCAAGCCAAGAGGTCTGTAGAAAAAAAGGAGCTGCATAATACTGCTTTGTACATCGGCCAGTTTAATCTTTTTGTTAACCCTCTCCTTGATACCTAACCCAATACAATTGTAGTGTCTAATGGCTACCTTAGCAGGCTACTGGTTAAACTATAGAATTACATATATCAGACTTTGTGTGCATGTTTCGGTGCATTGATGGTTTTGAACAGAATAAGAGCAAGAAAATGCAAATCAGCAACAGTTATAGATGACTATATATGGATGGAGGGTGAAATGTATTTTCTTTTAAAAGCTTCTATTATATAATCATATAAATTTATAGTGTTTTGAACTCGAACAAAAATCTCACACTGAATAATGATAAATATCTGATGTTCATTCACAACACCAACATTTTAGTCCTGATATTTCAAAGCTGAAGTAGAAAATGTCCTTTTTAAAGCTGAAGATTTTTCCTTTTGAATCTCCTACCTTGTATCCACATCTCCAGCTGTGGGACCTGAGGAAGGGACATCCCATCATGGAGCTTCAGGAGAATCAGGACTTCATCAGTGACATGGCCGTGGATGAGGAGAAACGCTTTCTCTTGGCTACAAGGTGTGCTGTTATGGTTCTATTAGTAATTACTATACATAAGATATATAAGATTGTTTATCTACAGATGTTTGATTTAACTTCCTAGGAAAATGCCCAGGGTTTTTTTAGTATCAAGTGTACCAGATAAGCAAAGTTGGTTATCAATTTATGAAATGTAATGTTATATAGCTGTAATAATAATGTTTTAAGTTTTCTTCTTTGAGGGTATGCAAAAAGGATTATTGTTTGGTTGTTTATCTGCATGTTCTGCGTTCTTGGCTACAGTGGAGATGGCACCATGACAACTTTCAACATAAGGAGGAGAAAAATGGTGATGCAGTCAGAAAATATGGAGGATGAGATGTTGTCTGTTGCCATAGTGAAGGTATGGACTCAGATAAGTCAGCTTCCAAAATTTAAGTAGTTCTGGACACCTGGTTTGATAATATGATCTATAATTTTGGTAGAAACTGTTACTATTAGTAGTTGTATTGTAGTAGCATGACAAGAAACAGCAAGATGCCAGTTTTAGTTGAATATTTTTGTCATAATAGATCTATTCGAGAGCACATTTCAAAATTTTTCCAAATTTACTTTAAGATTTGCAGTTTTATTTTTTTTGTGTCCCATCATTTTGAAGTGCTATTTTCATCCCATGAATGATTTCCGTACTAGGATGGAACCAAAGTCATCTGTGGCACAGGGGAGGGAGCACTCAACTTCTTCAACTGGGAGGAGTTTGGGAACATCAGTGACAGGTTCCCTGGCCACCCCATGTCTGTGGACTGTATTGTACCTGTCACCGAGAATATCGTCTGCACAGGGTCTATGGACGGTGTCATCAGGTACGTTCATTCTGGTCCAGGATTTAGTTGTTCTCTATTTTAGCTTTTCCTGTAGTAAATGTGAGAATGCTTTATAAATGACATAAAGTAGAACACCTGGGTGTCTTTTACGACTTTTAGAAGGAGACAGTTACATCAATTGCATGTTCATTCCTGTGCAGATTGGCTTCTTTAACTGGGAAGGGCCAAAGTTGAAAGGATGGGATTTTAAGCCATGGTCCACTATTCATTGCACTTGTGGAAAAGAGGTAGGGAAATGTACCCCATACAATGAATGCTGTACATACTACATAGTATTTGTTTCCTCTGTCACCACCAGCAGAAGAGTGGCTCTTTAGTGACCTAAACACTTTTCTTTTATTGCGTGCTCACTTCAGTTTCTTCTTTTCTCTTCCACACAAAATAGATGTGGCAAAAGACAACAATCTGTTAACAGCCAAAATTATGTTTTTATCTTTGCTAGGGCCGTGAACATCCTTCCCAACAGATTCATGGGTGTTGTTGGAGAACATGAGGAATTTCCCATTGAGCAAATCAGGATCACCCCCAATAGTGAAATGATAGCGAGCTGCTCTCATGACCAGAAAATCAAATTTTGGCATGTGGCACATTTAGAGAAGGAAACCATTGATGCCTCCAAGAAGGCAAAGAGGGACAACAAGCCAAAGAACTTGAAGAAGACAGCGGGCCAGGAAGACTTCTTTGCAGACTTTGGGAAGGATTTGGAGGTCAAACCGGCAACTGAAGATGATTTGTCTGAAGAAGAGGATGACTCTAATAACGAAGAAGAGTCAGAAAATGGAGAAGCTGCAAACAATGGAAACTCCTCAGAGGAATCAGATGATTTGTTATCAGAAGATGATTCTGAGGACCTGGATGGAGATGATTTTGATTCAGATGATGATTCTGATACAAATACCTCAGAGTCAGAGAGGACAGACAATGAAGATGAAAAAGATGTGGCAAAGGACAAACCAGGTTCCAACAGTTCAGAAAAGCAGTGATCTACTGTTACAGCTGAACGTGTACAATTTCTTAAATGTTTTAATTTTTTTCTTAATGCTTTACTTTGCCTTTTTTTAATGCTTTACTTTTTTTAGTGCGACCTTCAGCTGGTGTGCACACCTTTAGAACTGTTGTAATCATTCCACACAACAGCATTGAGTACCAGACAACAGTACACACACCTTTTCATATCTGGATCCAACTGCTGAATGGTATAAAGATTTGAATTAAAGAGAAAGTAAATAGATTTTCGCTTCTTTGAGAGGTAAGGCTGTTAACAGTTAGGAATGTAATTAGTCCTATAGACTCTTCTCACTAATCAAAACCTGCCAGTTTTACTTTCATACATCTTGTCACCCTCAGCCCTCAGGGATAAACAAGTCCACTAGCCCTATAGTCCTGGGCAAGTGAAAATGCCAATCGGGCAAGTGCATGTCCTTCCCCACTTGCCCGATCGGACAAGTTAGCTTTTCTCCATTGAGTGAGATTTTGATGTACTTGCTACTTTTCAAAGTCATGACATAAAGCATTGATTAAAACAGAAAATAGAGCCAATAACAAAAATTCCATTGAAGGCCATGAATGTACATAGAAAAATGTCATTTAGATTTCGGGCAAGTGAAAAGTTGGTTCGGGCAAGTAAATTTTTTAAGTACTTGCCCGATAGGACAAGTCAATTTTAGAAAATTTGTCCAACCCTGTGAGGTGAAGCAGGATGTGTGTTTTTTTTAAGTAGCTAGTAGTGCAATATGGTTAGTCTTGGATATGATTTAGTAAAATTAACTTAAATAGTTTGGACAAAAAAACACAGCAAGAGATCAATCGAATTAGAAACTGTTATAATCAGCAATCTTCAAACAATATATTCTATATGACAACTACACATCAGAGGATGCATGTGTTCTAAACATACTCCATCCATGTTGGAGGACAAATAGTAGTTTAACTACTGTTGAAGACACTTCAGCTTCTTGCTGCACATGACAGGACTGGAAGACTTCTCCACCATCCTAATGCCACAGCTATATATCCCCTTTGCAATAACTGTCTCCTGGCCTAATTCACCCATTCAGCTATCCCATTTCCAATTGTTTTGTCTTAACCTACCGTCCCCCCCCCCCTTCTTTACCTGTAATTCCACTGTAGCCCCTGTACTACATTGTTTTTTGTACTTTTACATTGAAGTTTTTGGTCACACAAAGAACACTTAAAAGTATTTTTCATCTGTGAAAAGTTTCATCAGGTTGATAAATGACTGAATGACAAAGTTCACTGACCACCTGTCACTTCCAGGGCAATAAAACCTAGCTGCAGTCCACAGTGAACCGGTCATAATTGCCCTGAAGAAAGTGACATACAGTCACCGAAATGTTGACTATTATGTTACTCCTTGGTTGTAAATAAAGAAATTTCATAAAATTTTACTCCGATTTTACAAAATTTAATCACTTGCTACTTTCTATCCACCCTTGGTCTAAACATTGTAAAATTGGCTTTTCTTAAGGCTTGATCTACATAGAATCAATTCCAAGTCACCGAGATGGTTTTGAAATAATATTTGTAATAAGGTTGAACTATTTTGAGTAAAAGAACATTTCTGTCACTTAAGTTCGAAATTGTTCCAACATTTCAAAATGAAAGTTTAAACATGTTTGAACCTTTTTATATTTGTTGGAACATTTGGGAAAGTAATGATACAATTATCTCTTTATTTAGAACAATTTTCAAACATCTATGTGTTTTTGTTACTGTTCCAACATGTTCCAACATTTTGTGTCATTTTTTCCCTCCATAAAAACTTTTATTGACCCCATAAACAAAGCTGCTAAGCTTGGTCCTTTGTTTGGCTCTTGTATTTTTAGATGTTCTTTAGTATACAATGGTGAGTCTTTTGTGAGAAGGTGGCAGACAGACATAATGTCCTGCACTTGGCAGGGATGTGTGAATTGCCCTCTTCCCAGCCCACTGACCCAGTTTCATCATATTGTTTCCATGTTCGAACATGTGATCACAAATGATGCATCTATGTTGGAACAGTTTAGAAACTAACAGAAATAATGTATTTGATGTTAGAAATGTTTCTAACATGTTTGAATACTATAGAAATATTTAGAACGTCACATAGATGTTATGAATAGTTCTAAACAGTTACTTATCACAGTTAGATTGTTACAAAGATTTCCAAAATGTTGGAACAAAAGGCAAGAAACACCCTCTCGGTAATATGGAATCGACTCTACTGTATTATGTTTTTCTTCAGACCCTGATTTTGGTCTTTCTTAAGACAATAGTTTCATGTAGCGTACACTCTAGCCTTTCTTCAAACCCCCTGTAGCAGACACATCTACCTTCTCTCAAACCAACCTTATTCCTCAAATTCCCAATTTCACACTGTACGGTTTTGAAGCAGGGTTTACCATCGAAAACACACAATTCAACCAGAAGACATGTTAGCCCTTCTGATGGCTAAATCAACTTTCACCCCAGTTACAAATCTTTTACCCTGACTATAAGTCTTCCTCAGTCCTGCTCCATGCCCAAGTACAGTGTCCTTTCTACCTGTTTAATTGTGATCATTTCTTAGTGATATCAGCCTTAATACACATGGACAATTGATCTCAAATGACTCATGCATTGATACAGGTAGTTGAGGATTAAGTATAGGTGACAAATCCTACCCATGGGAGAATCTTGGGTTCTTGTATCAGGTTTAAGAAGAATGGAAAAATAGCATAGATGAAGATTCTCAAATAGCACTTGCGTGTATACAATGTCAAGGATGAGCAAAATTACAATCCAATACACACAATTCATACCAGTAGCTTCAGACTCTGTGTTAGCAGCTCTGCCTTCCATTCATGTCTTAAGGTACATCTACATCAGAATCTAAAGATAATAGACTATATATAAGTACATCTCCCAGGAAAATGTAGCAACAAAGTCTCTATTAACCCCAGTTATTTTGTGATATCATAGATCTAATCAGCATGATTTAGATTATACACGACCATCCAAGAGAAAGAGATCTATTAATTAGGCCCTGCATCAATCTTCATCTGCGTGAAGATCAAACAGTTTGGCAACCTCAGCTAGGTCCTGATGCTGTTTCCCCTCCTTGATAATCTGTCACAAAAGAAAGAAATAACAATCCTTAGCATAAGTACATTCCTGTTACAAGATTAGAGATTCAAGTGTCAATGAGAATCCAGTAAAACTAACATCCATAAAAAAGCCTTGCATGGTCCATTGCAGTCTGACAGTTATAATTATATATTGCTGATAACAGAAAAGATTCTCATTTGCTACTAAGTTTTTATGCTGTGCAAAAAGCATGAGAATCTTGGCAATGGTGAGAAAGGAAACATTCCCACCTTTCTTGCAATGGGCATTCTGTTGAACAGGTTCCACAACACGACGCCAACGATGACGTCATCTCTCAGGTAGAAGATTACGCCCTTCCCATAGTCCTCCTTGGGTGTGGGAGCGACCCTGTTCTCAGCCTCCACTTCAGCAACAAGCTTGGCAGCTGCCTCTACATCTGGGGCTGGGGCTTCATCTGTCGCACTCTGGTCAGATAGTGAAAAGAGTATGAAATCAAAATAGAAACTACGTACTGATGAAACATAGATGTCAGAGATTCTATGGTCATTAGAAGTTGTATACAGCCTTTAATGAAAGAGAACTTAACAGCATGCTACAAACATGCACTATTTTGCATATAGTGATAAATTATAGGTCTAAGGTAAGTACAGTATAGTGATAAATATAGTGATAATATACTACAGACTACTGCTAGAGTGACAGTTTAGAAGTTACGCATGTACATATAATAAGATTACATTTGTAAGTAAGTGTGCAAGCGGGAACAATTGTGGGAAAAAGGGACACAAGGTAAACACATCTAGCAGATCTAAACAACAATACTCCAAGCACTCTGGAACCTTTGGAAGTGTGCAGGTACAAAATGTAGCTAACTAAGTGAGGTACACGTATTGACAGATAGAACTAGAGGAGCACACCACAAAGTAGTATACAAGTACACTAGTGTCATCACCTCTGGATGTGGGAAGAGTGCAAACGGATAGTTTGCAAGGTCAAAGACCTTTGTTTTCCTCACTCCCTGGCGTGAGTGCAAACACACAGAGCACAGTCAGTACAACATACAAAGTAATGCTAATCACTGGACAGAGCTACTTCTGGAAGTTATGGCTACACACATTGTGCCCTAACAGTACAGACTACACTTAACACTACAGCCACCTCAGATTTGTGGGTAGCCTGTATCTCAGACTGGGGGTTCCCTATCTCATCAGCAGGGCTTGCCTCATCAGACTGAGGTGACTCTAGAAACCCGTCAGGTGTTGTTGGGTAAGTGTTTGGCAAAACTGTAGCCAAAGTGTCAACAACATACGACACTCCAGTTTCTACATCCTCCAACAAGTCCCCCTCTGAATCCTCAGGGCTGGACAGTACGTAGTAAAATCCAATGGTAGGTTCTTCTATGTCTGAAGGAAGGTATGTATCTACAGACACCTCAGACTGAGGGTTTTCTGGCAATGTATTCAAGGGTAGGTTAGGATGTGAAGGGTTCTGTGCACTGCTGATTTCAGGTATCTCTGTAATCACCTCAGTCTTTTCAGAGGCTGAAGGCTCAACATCAGTAGTGGAGGGCACTTCAGAAGGCTCTGTTGTCTGTGCAGATGACAGCTTGTGAAATGGAAGTAGTGGGCAAAGATGGAAAGAACAAACCTTATGGTGAGATGAGAAATACAACTTGAAGCAAGAAGAAGAAATGGAGTTCAAAAGTCCACAAAATAAGACAGTATTGAATAATGACTCGTAAAGCTTATGACTTTAGACAGACACAAAAAAGGAAATAGGATGTGTAGGTAGTAGTGTGTTCATGTTAGCTTCTTTACAGACTACACAAATTATCAAGTTTAACTATTGTTGTAATGCATTCTCAAATTGTGATTACTACAATTTATTCTAAATTAAAAACAGTAAATAGATGGTTTGCATTTGACCAAAGACATAATGTCTTTGATTAGACTATTGTTATAAAGTTGATACATGTAGCTTCAGTTAGCAGCTGAAAGATTGGCAATGGAAGTATTTGATACTCGCCACAAGGGCATTAACATCCAGAATGCTACGAGACGGCATAGAATAAACTGGTACAGAAGTAGAAAATGCTCTAAATGCCACAAAAACAGGTGAAAACACGGATCCTAGACCTGCTTTGAGATTAATGGAGATGCGCAGCTAACATGGTAAAGTACCCGGTAGTAAAATGATGGACAAATGAATATCATACTGTGTGGTAAAGAGGGTTTAAAGTAAAAGGTTTGATAAACATGTATTAGGAAGAGGTACACAGGGCACTTAAGCCATGCATGATGGGAATGGCCCGGGGGGGGGGGGGGGCGGCAGGGAAGGGGCTAGGCCTGTGGGAAGACAAATTTTTGTGTACATGTAAGCACCTCAACTTCAGGGGTAGCTGTTGTTTCACCAGACTCTGCTGCAACACCCTCCTGAAAAAACAAAGTAATAAAGGCAAAACTAAGAAATCATATTAAAGGAATCATCATTCAAAGAAAGCTTAAAACGCAAAAAGAATATGCCAACTGAAATCAAGAGTACAAAAGCAGGGCATCTTAAAATAAGAGGTAATTCTGCCACCTCTCCAGCTTTAGCTTTTTCAGCAGGAGCTTCAGCTGCAGAAGCAGGTTCAGAAGCAGGTGCTGCAACTGGCTCAGATGCCAGCTCAGAGGAAGGAATTTCAGCTGGGGCAGAAGGAGCTTCAGAGGCCAGTGCTGCAGCTGGAGACTCAGAGACCTCTGCAACAGGTGCTGCAGCTGGTTCAGGGGTCTCAGAAGCAGGTGCTGCAGCTGTTTCAGAAGCAGGTTCAGCTAGTGCTTTTTCAGATTCAGCAGAGGGCGGAGACTAGAAAGGAAGACACGGCAAAACAAAACAAAACAAAAATAGGTCTAAAATAGTATCAATATATTTTAGTTAAAATCATAATAACTGTAATAGAGTACAATGAAAATAAACATGTGCTAAATTGACAAATAGAATGATAGATATGGGGCAGCAGCAAAGGGTTGACATGGCCAGTAGTGCACATAGATGTAGCAGGATACCTCTATGGACAACCGGGTAGGTACATGTAAATGTAGAAAAAGTATCTCTTTCTTAGCACTACTTAGACAGAAGAAATTAAAGCAACCAACTGCACCCATGAAACCTAGCAGCAAAAGACAAAAAAAGCAAAGGTTATTTATGCCAAATGGCTAAATGTATTGCTGCTGCTGCTGCTGCATAGAAATGAGATTATGTCCTTGGCAATGCTGATGGCCCACTGTGAAGGAGGCAAAAGCAACTAATGGTGTTCTTTCTCACCTCTTTGGCCGGTAGTGTGGCTTCCTGTGTGTACATCAAACAATGCATGTAAATCCAAAATACTAGTATATGACTTGTGCACTAGTACTACTAACCTTTATCACAAAAACTTTCTAAACAAGTAAAAATTGTATAATAAATATAGACATATAATACACAGAAATTAACTGGGTCGTCAGTTTTACACAGCCCTCATACTTTCTGCTTATTACCAATTATTGGTAGGTACTTAAGTATGGAAGCTGTGGAAAAATAACTAGGATGGCACCCAGAAGTACTAGTATATGTACATGAAAATAAGACGTGACAGAGGAAATAAGGCTAAAAAAAACAGTCAAAGAGAGTCAGTACCATAACCTCTAGATCTGGTACAGTAGATGTAGCAGCCTGTTGCATGGCAGAACCAAAGATAGACAGCTAAACACACAGACACATCAAAGAGAAGAAGGTGTATTGTGCAAAACTTCAAAGCAGCAAACTGTTTAAATAAGACTTATAAGCTGGAAGAGAATTGGCAAGGAAACTGAGATTGTCTATTTGTACACAGCCACCCATGGCAAGTTTAGGAAATATATAGAATCTTTATCTAGATGAAAGCTATTGGCAGTATTGCTGAACATTAGACAGGATTGGAAAGAACTTTATTTGGGAATCCAATAGTCACTAGTATCATAAAATCATCTTAATCTTTTGATGATGTCTATGCAGGAAAAACAGGAGATTGAAGGCTGCCC
This sequence comes from Branchiostoma floridae, assembly GCF_000003815.2. Classification (NCBI taxonomy): domain Eukaryota; kingdom Metazoa; phylum Chordata; class Leptocardii; order Amphioxiformes; family Branchiostomatidae; genus Branchiostoma; species Branchiostoma floridae. Next base: position 13,112,388 of record NC_049985.1, on the reverse strand, counting down.
TTCCAAAGATTTAGACATATATACACATTGGGCATTCTGCTAAACTGTTAAACGATGACACAACATCCACACAACACAAGTGATGAAGTACTTACAGCTTCAGTCTCTGTGACGGATCTCAGACTCTCTCCTGTCTCCTCCACTACTGCCCTAGGGGTGTCCTTCTCTGTTGCCTTGGCAAAGACTGCCACCGTGGGCAGGGATGAATCCACAATTCCGATGGCCTCATACCCCACATCTGGTCCTAGGTCAGACCTGTAGGAAAAAGGAATCATAATTTTACACCACAAACATTTTCTTTCAAAACCGTTACAAAATAAAATAGCTGCAATGAATTCTGTCAAATATGCTTCGTTGTTATATTTTCTATCTATAAGAGAGCCACACATTGTTTTTACATAAAAAACATTGCTTTCTAAACAAAACTGTTTGTTTCAAGTAATCTTTTTACTAAGTAAGACATTCCAAATAGGGAACAGGGCAGAAGGATAACCAGTATATAGCTAGGGTATAAAAGATCAGTTTCTCCCAGATCAATTCAGTGTCACTGATAAAAGATAGTGGATGCTATTTGAAACGTCCCAAATCATATCCAGTTGCTTGAGTAACTACTTTTTGGCGCATCTTATCACCTGGATGTCTAACCTTCATTGAGATAACAAGTATATGTAGTGAACGTATTGGGATGTATCTATTCCTCACCAGAACATGGACTGATGCCAGTAAGGTTTCTTGGCGCCCGTCATGTTTTCCCCGGCCAGTCGGCCACTGACGACAGCATGATCGTGGTGTTCCACCCTCCGCCGACCCAGCTTTATGTCGTAGAAAGATGAGGCATCGCCAGCCTGAACACAAACAGAAAATACTATCATGTACTTGTTGCTAAGAACACTAATACACAGCAATATTCTAAAGAAAATGGCATATTACAGAATAAAGCTTAACAAGGAATAGGATGTGATTGTGAACAACCATATCTTACCACCCAGATGTCAGATCTGGCCTCTAGTTCAGCATTGACTCTGAAGCCTCCGTATGTGTCGTCTACTTCCAGTCCTGATTCCTTGGCCAGTTCTGTGTTGGGCTCCAGGCCTACTGCCACAACTACATGGTCTGTAGAGATCTGAAAAGACAATGCAGAGCAAAAAAGCATTCAGTGAATACAATACTTCATTGCAATGATAAAGTAATTCATTGTTTTGGACTTCAGCTTTGTCTTTGAGGTTACATGTAAATGCAGATGACCTTGATTATGTTACAATGTACATCATCCCTACCATAGATTGCAAAGATGTGTTTTAAGATGTTTTACCATGGACATCACTTATAAGATATAAGCAACTCCGTTGTCTATCTAAACATAAAACTATAGCAAACTTCAATATTTGTAAGTGACATTTGATAGATACTGTAAGTTGTCAAAGTTACCTCTTCTCCAGTGTTGAGTTTGAGGATGACTTTTCCATCACTATACCTGGCTCTCTTCACAAATGTTTCTGGTTTCACTGTGGCACCCTCTGAAAAATCACATATTTTCATCCTTCTTTCTTTTCAACAAAAAGTCCAACACAACAGACTAGCTATTCAATAATTTTGAAACATCTATTCCTGGTAGAAAACAAATGTATAGAAGGGGCCTGCATAATCTGGAGGAACGACCAATTCAACATTACCAGCCAAGACTGCCAAGTGGTGTGTTTTCTACTGCACATGAACTGTACAAGAAGATCTTACCTCCTCTGACTTTTGCTGTTGTCCATTGGCTCAGGTACTCAGGGAGAACTTTTCCCATATTTCCTGCAACAGAAACAACCAACAATCACATTGCTTGCCATGTATCATCTCTCCATCTACTATAAGAATCCAAAGAAAGGACGTTTGACTACATAACATAATGACTAATTGACACACCTGCCTCCGGGAACATCTGGATGACCTTGAGACTGGAGTCCCTACTCCTCTTCCCCAGCGCACAGGTCAGCTCGCTCCCCAGGAACCCCCCTCCCACCACCACGATGGAGCTCGCATTCTTGGAAACCTCGTCCAGCCTTTTAAAATCCTTAATCTGGTGAACAGATCGTGGGTAAGTAAGGCAAAATCATCCATTTGTACCTCCACATCATATATATTTGACTGCATTTTTAACATTAAAAAATAGTTTTCTTACAATAATACAAAAGTTTCATTAGCTTCACACTATATTTTTCATGTTCATTACAGATATCAATAGGTACATTGTAAGTGGCATTGTGGATTTTACCAGTCTGCCAGTCTTCAGGACTAACTACATGTATTTACTTTACACATACTTTGATAGGCATTATTGATGCTGTAAACTGGTTAGCATCTATAATGCCTTTCAACCGATCTTTAAAAAAAAGTGACAGTACAATGTCAGTAACTTACTCCTCTGAAGAGAGTGACCCTGTCCCTGACTTCCTGTGATGCCCTCTCAAACACCGGGATGTTGCGAGGTCTGCCGCCTGTGGCAATCAGGACTTTGTCGTAGAAGATTTCCCACCCATTGTCCAGCACAGCCACCTGTTTCTGGGGGTCCAGCTTCATAACCTGTTTAAGAATATAATAATTAAGATTTATTTACAACTTCATATCTTGAAATAAAAGCTCATCTGCATATGTGTTTCAAATGCAAAATGTGTGTCAAACACAACATTGAAAGACTCTTGAAAACACATTTTTGACCTTAATTCAGTCTTCATCAGGTTGGACTGACCCACTGTTTTTCACATGTAAACTTCTAGGCACCTTTGACCTATTACAGGTGTTGAATTTCTAGAGGGTCACATGTTCAAAGTAGTGGGTCAACTCAACAAGAGGAAGTTTTGGTGAGTCTTTTAAAGTGTTGGATCAAGAGTTTAAACTTCAGTTATCTTTTTGATGGGGTCGGCGGATGTCGAACAGTCAGAAGAATATAACAAGTGCATGCCTAACCTTTCTTCCTTTGACAACAGCCACTCCTCCATTTTCCTGGTAGGCCAACTCTTTAGGCTCCACATAAAAGGATGGTGGGTTGTAGTAGACGCTGTAATGGTGAAGATATGATTGTCAAAACTCAGACATTTGAAACAAGTCACACATACAACTCTTGAATTATTTTAAACAACTTTAATTGCACCATTGCACTAATTTTTGCACTAAACTGGTTTTCGTTATTTGTACATAAGGTGCATTGGCCCAACCTTCTCTCCTTGCCATTCCACTGTTTGAATTTCATTTTCTCCACCAGTTTGGGTTCATCGCTGTACCACAGCTCCTTGGACAGGGGTGGCCTCATGTAGGGAAGCTCCTCCTCCTCTGTCACTACAAGGACCTGCCAACATGATTGACAGGTGAAGAGATTATTCTGTTGAGGCAAACTCGCACCATGCATGTTACCATCACTCCTAGGGTAGGGAAGCTCATTGTCTTACTAACAACATGCAGGGTGAAATGACCAGGATGTACATTGTGTTCTGATGGCAAGAGAGCTTGCAAAATTTACTTGAACATTTTGAAAGATATGTAAATGCTGGTGTTTGTATATTTTTTCACCACCAAAAATAGCAATACAGTTCACTTCTACTCATTAGCACTTGACACAAACACCTTGACACAGACCTTATTAATTACATGTAGCTTTGCCCCTGATCCTTCCTTTCGTATGTGTCAAATACCATCTGATCCTCTCTCCTAACGCCATTTCTGTGTTTTTGTTATGGCCAGGGAGAGAGTATAATTGCTACTCCAATACCATCTTTTCACACCCAATATCAATGGAAAAAGTTTTACCTGAGCCTTTGCATCACTTGCCCTGATTGCTCTGAAGGCAGCAAAGGATGCTGTCCCCCCTCCAATCAGCAAGTACTTGGCATGGCCCGGGATTTCAGGCATGACCTCATAGTCAGGGTAGGACTGAGGTGTGGCATCCAACAGTTTCTTGCCTAGACACAGACAACACACATGGTACCTTCAGTTCAATGTTATTAAAGTGGTTATCAAATATGTATTAGCATTAGTAGCATGCATTGACCTTCATTACCGTTTCCTTGTAAGAAACTATCCTGTAGAGGGTAAGAGAAGATGCAAAATGAGTATCTTGTAAAGCCAACAGTTCCTTGCACCCTACAACAAGGCTAAAAGATGCACATGGTTAAGTGCAAATGTATGTTAGTATCATGGAGCAACATTTAAGATGCATGTACTTTCATGTATCTACATGAGAGTAACAACAACCTTAAAACCATTTTGCACCTAATTGTGCTAGAGATTAGTACAATCCAATAGGCATGCAAGCTACTAATCATATCAGCATGGAAATACAAAAATGTATGTATCTCTGAAGGGGGAGGGGCAAATAATGCAGGTTATTTTCTCCATCCATCATTCCATGACTCACTTTCAGCATCAGGCACTGCTTCAGCAGGTGCTTCTGCAGCTGCTGGCTGGGCAGGTGGAGCTTCTACTTGCAAAAGGACAAGTACAACTTATAAAGTGAAGTAGCATTAAAGCTTAGACAGACAGAATGGCATAAAACAAAAATAGCCATAAACAAGGGAAAAGTAAGACATTCGTGCAATATAAAGGGAAAGAATGCCACAGCCCATGTTCAAGCAAAGTGAACTGAAACAGCCAACGACTATAGCAATGTATAATAATGATTATGATAGCAATGTGCTACAAAGGACTTTCAATGGTAGTATAACTGGAAGGAACTGAAATGTTTAGTTTATATAATGTTGACAATGTAATTCTGTAAGGAAAGATGGGAAGAGAAGGGGGCATATATGTAGGTTATACCTGCCAAATCCATAAGAGTATGATCGTCTGAATATTGGTTTACAATTCCCGAGGATTGCTCGGCTGCCTGACACACAGCTACTGGTATACCAGCAGCAAAGGCAGCTTGTTTAAGGAAAACATGGACTATTGTGGGTCTACTGTACGTGTCAAGTGAATGATGATGTGTACATACAAGGATGATCAAAGAAACAGACATGTAAATCAACATTTGGATGCTCAAGATAGTAGACAGTAATTGAAGTAATTAAATTTTACTGCAGCAGTAGAGAGATGATTCCAAATACATGTATGTATTAAAATTGAGTATGTATATATTTTCATTCATTAATTTAGCATCTTACTAAAGCTAACAAATCTCTATTGACAGCAATTTTCCTAAAGTTTGTATAACATAAGTATGTCAGCTGAACACCTGGTAATATAGACAATAAGATTTCTACAATACACACTACTAATGCAATTTTTGACAAAGCAGTTTAAGTTCATGTTATACTAGTTGTGTGATACGTACCAGATTTAGTAGTTTCTGTGACAGGTGTCTCAGCAACTGGCTCTGTGGCTTCCTTACTTGCAGCTGCCGCAGGTGCAGCAGCTTTCTTTAACGTACTACCATCTTTGGATGTTTCTCGCATGTACTGTAGAACAGATTAATAACATTTTACTCCCTTGTGAAAACAAACTGTGCATGTATATCAGGAGTACTATCAACTGTTGATGTTGGCAAATACATGACTGTAGATCTTGAAATCACCAAACCTGTCCTGAATTTCAGTTCAGTCTGAGAATAAGCTGTCACACGCAACAATCCAGGACAACAGAAATTGCAACAAAAAAACTCACACCATACAGTGTATCACAGCACAGCACAGCACAACACAAAACAACACAAAACAACACTAGTACAGTATATAGAGTATAGAAATTTGCCCACAATAGTCCTAAGAAAGAAGCTGAAAAGAAACTTAATTTGGAAGGACTGTTAAAACTTTCAAAGCCCCAGAATCAGACCACATCATCAGTATATATTGATGCATGTTAAGTACCATATCCATATGTACAGTACAGGAAATTTGAAATACAGTACCGGTATGTGCAATGCTGCCAATAAAATATCGCCTGACAGTTTGCAAACAGAAGACAGTCTTTTGATATTATACTGAGTGTGGTACAAGACTCAGAATTAAGGCATGGGATGGAGATGGACTGATGTTGAAGGTATAACTTAAAGATAATATAGCAAGGAAACACGAGACAGTAGGCTGAGTAGCTGTACTAAGGACTACCTCACCTTCCGTGACCACCACTGGGGTGAACATGCAAGAGAAGAAACCAAGATTGGTTAAGGAACACTACTGGGGAAGACGGGAAGGGTAAGAATTAGTGATTGTCAAACACTGGCTAAAGCTATGGATAAAGCACCCACAAAGATCTGTGACAATAGGTATGATTATGAATCATTCAATAATCATTGTATTCAAGTCTTAGTCTGTGTAACACAAACTCTGCTGTCCATGATCTGTAACTGCGCCCCTCCAGCAAGATTTAATCAGGCTATTCAATTCTCTGCTTTGTTCATTACATACTTTTTAGTATAAGGAGGTGTTAAAGTTTGTTAGACAGCATACAGGGTATGGAATGAGGAAATGTAGTGACCACAGAAGAGAAGACAGACACCATTTAATTTCACACTAGTACTGACTTGAATATTTTTACAATACCGTAACAAAAGCTTTTCTTCTCCAGCTTACATATCACCATTTTGCCAAAAAAAAGGTTTAGTAATAATATTCACGCAACATCTCACTCAACAAGAAGTAGACTGAAAACATACATGTCCACCAGATACTCACATAAACAATGCCTCCACCACCAAATAACACAGCTAGCCCATAAAAGATATAGTTAATCTTGGACTGGGACTCTCCTGCGGATGCCATAGCCCGCACACTCTGCCATGATGGAGGGGTCCTGTGAGCAGGGCCATTTCTGGTCTTCCTGGAGGCTTCTGATGACAAGACATGCAGACTGGCACCTGTGAAGAACAGCAGAAACACACAACTCAAAACTCAAGCAAAAAGGATTTTTCAAAAGATACTGGGGACAACTCGGACAGCAAGTTCTTTTTCATTAACAATCGTAACCATGAAGACATATCGATAAGGTATGGAGCAATGATGGCAGAGACTCTGAAATTCAACCTGTTTCTACTTTGTTCGTCTTTCTCAAGGATCTAAAGCATAAAAACAGTATAAAAAGACTCTCCTCAACGAACTGCATACTTCATGATTTCCCAACTAGCCTATAGAAATAACAGTGATATACGAATGTAGGACTGGACAGGTGTTTAAGGTCAAAGGTCATATGAAGGTAAAATTGCCACACCTCCAATCAGTATGATCAGATGACTTGCAGACAAATCAAACAAATCACATGGTTTGCCAATCAAACTCCATATTCTGGTAAACGGCCTTTGTTTTCCAGAGTATGATGGAAGACGATCTTGTGTAATATTTGCCATAATGTTACATAATACACAAAGTGATCCACTCACAATATACATAAGTCATAATCCACACAATGTTTTTGTAATGCAATGATATCCATTACAACACATTAAATATTGAACACCATATTTTGACGACATATCAAGTTCACTAATTTTAATGTCCTTTATAATGAGGCCAAGGTCGTTATTCTTGAATCCTACGCCCCCCCCCCCCCCCTCATAATGGCGGACAGCACACAGATTCATCCAATGCACCATTGCAACGATGTCAAGGTTTTAGTATCATATTCCTGTTATCAGGATGATTTTAGAGACAGTGACAAAATAGTGGGCCTGACCGTGAACTTGGAACTGCTTAGAGGTGACCACCCTGCAGCACGCTGCAGACAGTCGTGCAGCGGTGACTGATCCTGCGCCTGCTATTCGAAACATCTCTGCAAACTCCTCACAGCTCCTTCTGGATCTTCCACAAGTACCGAGCAAGTCTCTAGTCTTTATATATGTCTGATAAATCCTCTATAACGGTTCTAATGTGAAGATATTGGAGTTGTCATCGATGAGAAAAAAGTTTGGAGGGTCAGACACATGAACACATGCCCGAGGTCAGGGGAGAGGACGCTGGGGACGAGATTACATGAGCTCGATCCCAGGGTTACGAATGGAGCGCGCTGATTGGTCCAAATTGTTCCGACCGTACAGGTGACCCAAGATGGCCGACTTTGGAAAGAAAGAGCGCGAATTTGAACTGAATTGATGAAAATTGACCAATTTTAGCCTTTGGTGTGGACTTAAACAAGTTAGGATGTCGTCGGATGAAGTGAACTTTCTTCGGGAGCAAGGTAAGTGTGAAGATCTGTTAGAGTATTCTCTACAAAAGCTTCGATATGCTTGATCTGTGTGAGTCAATGGGAGGGGGGTAATTTGACCCTATGTGTATGAATTTTTCCTTTATACAAACAACGTGTGTATCCGGTCATCATAACACTCTTGAAATAAATCTATCGAACGTTTTACCTGACCACAGACATGTCAGAAACAACACAGATTGGTAATCACACGTTGATGGTATAATCATTTATGTTGTTGTTACTTGTTGTTGTTGTTGTTGTTGTTGTTGTCTAGTTATGAATTATTCATAATCAATTGTTGTTTTTGAATAACCTATAGCTTCAAAAACATCTTCCCAGTAAGCATTGGAATATGTGATATATGTCTGAGAATCAGCAGAATATTTGTAAAATCAAAATTGTGATAAGCTTGCTACATGCGAGAGTATATATGATGATATGAACAAGATACATTTGTTCACATTGCAAGCAACTACTAGTATATGATTTTCATTTGAGACTTTTTGGCTGATTCTGAAGCCTCAAATCCTCCTTCCACTTCTACCAGTACTGCAAAATAATCCCTATATCATTTTTGCCTCATGACAAAACTTCAGGCTCACATCTGAACTTGTACATTTCTGACTTTCTATGATCAATATCCTTTTCTCTTCTCCAGTGCAACGTCTGAATGCTGTACTAAGTCAGTACCAGGATAGATACCTGCCAGTCAATGAGGGGTCAGGGGAGGTAGGGAACATCATTACATGCTTTTAAGTTTGATTTATCTCAATAACTGCAATGCATGTATATCATAATATGTCACCGAATGTGTGTATTATACTACTAGTAAATGTATAATCAAATACTGGCCTGCAATAACAAAAAGTCTTCAATGGCATTTGATGTTGTTTTTAAATGCTTGTCATAATTGTATAAAGTTGAAAATATAGACAAATAAAGCCCACCTGCACATTGGTCATAGCTTGCCTAACATGCAAGAGAACATCATGTAAAGACAATTAGGATACTATGCAATTCAGGACACCACACAATATTTTTCAGGGGGGCCTGTTTGCCCCGGACGACCCCCCTGCCCAGTGGCTGACTGACCGTAGCCTGCTGTCCCCCCTGCTGGCGGAGTATGACCATGTGATGCAGACACAGAAGGAGCAGCTCGAGCAGTGCAGGGCAGACCAGGGCAGGCTGAAGGACAGGGTGGAACAGCTGGTCACAGAAAACAACAGGTCTGCACCAGCTGGCTCTTACAGTACAGCAGATCCATACAGATTGGATAAAGATATACATTTCAAGCAATGGCAGCATACATCACGGCTAGGCATATGCGACAGATAATCTTTCAGCAAAACTCATATTTTCTATTTGTTGCAGTGAACAAACACCCACCTTCATCAGTTTAAGGCAGGATTTATAATTCAGGAATAGGAAAAACCTATTTACTGTTTTATCTACGAAGAAAGTCATCCCCCTCCCCTCATGAAAAACATTGATAAGTGGATGGACAATGACATATCTGGAATGAAATGTTAGTTTCAACATTGGCCACAGCAGTCTGTATGGTCTACAGTATCATTTTGAGTAGACCATGACTGGATACAGTCCACAGTCACAGAGAGAGAGACAGCTGTATTACAGATATGAGTTAGAACATGCAAGATTAGTTGGGAGTGTTGAAAAGTTGCTCAGGGAGAAAAGAAGGTTAGTGTTTTCTTGCCATATATTAAATATCTGTTAGGTACTTGATTATTTGTTACATTGATTGCCTTCTACTGTACTAAGTACTAGTATTTACTACTGCAGTATACCTTTATACTTTACACGACTTTCCTCACTTAACTCAGGTGTAAATGAGTATCTAGTGGCCTTGTGTGGCTTGGTGGGGCTATGTGGCCGAGACTGCCCTTAGGGGCATGTTCGGGCATGACGCACCCACCATGACACACGAGTCGGGGGTAGGAGGAACCCCTTACATCCTTGGTTGGAAGTCCTCCTAGGAGACGGATACTCCGAACAACAAAGCTGCATCTGCTGGAGCCGCCTCACACGTTGCATACAGTTGCCCCTATGAGACTTAGTGCTCCAGTAGACGAGAGGGTGGAGAAGGAATTGCACACCCCTCCTTCACCTTAAAAAGTCATGTGCAGGTCAGGCAAACAGGCAAAATAGCCTGTCTGCCTCCTCATCTGTCCAATCGACAGGAGAATACCTTTATATCACATGGGAATATTTCATATGCTTCTCCACCACCAAACCTTTTCCTTAAATTCTTGCTTTTTGTAAACAAATGGATTTCAATTGTTTTTATTTTCATGTAATTTTGTCACGTATCAAAACCCTGATACACATGTATTACCAACACAGGAATACACAAGAGATACATTGTATATTGTTGACATGAAATGAGTTATTTGAAATGCATAATTCCAGTACCATTAAATGAATGTGTTGTCTTCACTATATTTCCTATATAATGTTACAACAATATGTATATCTATTGTCAATAAATACCAAATATCTATGCTAATAATACAATATGATGGTACCTTGCTTTAGGCTACAGAGAGAGCTGCATCAGAATGTACAGTCCCAACTGGAGTTAGCCAGGGTTCAGGCAGGGGGCACTTTTGCACCTGAGGAGGGGGATCCACTCAATAACCTGCAAGAGCAGCTTCAGCTGGCTAACCAGGTAGGATTGATAATGGATATTGAAGAAAAAATTATGGTAGGATATTCAAGGCTTTTAATCAAATCTAATCTAATCTACATTACCTCATATGCCCTTTCCTTAACATCTGTCTGTATATTGTATTACTCATGCAGTTTAGTATTACTATATACATGTAACTGATATGCACTGCTACCAGATTATTGAACAGTTCTGTGGCTTTTATTGCACAACTTTCCATTCACTGAGTCCCAACTACTTATATATATATCACTTGTAGTTTGGCAGCCTTTTTTAAATTAAGCTTATTCTTAAGTTCTGAAAGTAAAAAATATTCTGGAAGAATAATAAATGCACAGATTATGTGTTAACGTTTCCTGGCAAAGTTACTGTTCATTGCAGACCAGAATAGATAACTAACATCTCGGTCATGGCATATGTTTGCAGGAGAAGGACCATGCCATGGACCTGTGGCGGTCAGCACAGAGGGAGCTGGACAGGGTACAGCAGGAGAAAAAGGAACAGCTACAGGATTTCCAGCTGAAGACAGGACAGCAACAGGCCAGCAGTGCACAGCTCAGGATCCTGAACCAGAAGTGCCAACAAGTACAACTAGCCAATCAGAGACTAGAGCAGGTTAAGGATTTTCTATATCCTACCATCTGATTGGATAATTGACATTCCTCTCTTACATACTAACCATGAATAAAACTTTGCTGCTCCCTTCAGTAATTGATACCTGTCAGTAAACTTATGTTACAATGTACGTTATAAATAAAATAGTCTGATGAATTTTATACTCATTTCTGTCTCCTGTAATATATCTGCATCTGTATCTATATAGCCGGTATAACCGCCGTTCGGCGTAACACACCAGCTTCGCAGGCACGCGGCGCGGCAGCAGCTGGTTATATTGCACCGAACAACCTGTCACACCTAACTTTAGCACATCTATCTGCAAGCGCTCTTTAAAGCTATCCAGAGAAGATGCCCCTACTGTTTGCATCACATAATTATTTTTTACCATTTCTGTCATGTTGATCTACAACCTTAACTGTTTCAGGCAACACAGCAATACATTGCAACCATTAATGGCCAAAACACTGAGATGGACAGATTGAGAGAAGAGCTGAAGAAGGCCAAGTATGAAGCCCACACCAGTGCCATCCAACTCACAGAGACCCGCAAAACTCTGGAAGACCTACATGATCAGCTGAAAGGAAGGGTTAGTTGTATATTGATTATATCTAAAGGGTTGAAAGTTCAAGCTGGTACATTTCCTTACTAGTATGGAGGTGTAGTGAGTTCGAACAAATTCTTAGTGGATATAAAAACTGTACCATCTGAATAATTTTTAACCTCTGCACAGGAGAGTGGTTTGACCTCCAAACCTTACTACCTGGCATGAAGACTAAAAACACAACAATTATGAATAACAATTTTTACATTTGAGCTTCAAATATTTTTTGCCTTATATATACTAGATTGTTTGTATGTTTGTACACAATTACCAGTCACTGAGGGAGGCACCCTGTTATAAGAGAGCAGAAATGAATAAATAAACAAAAAGAAAAGGTACCAGTTCCTTTTAGGAAACCTGATCAACATGAAGCAAAAAAATTTGGTTGCTTTTTCTTAAAATTGTGAGAGACAGAAGTTGTACACTAAAGCAGTTAAGTAAAATGACTATCTGAAGACTTACAATGGAAATCTTCACCTTGATTTCTGTCATGAGTGTAGGCTTGACTATATTCCTTACAGTGACCACTCTCAGGAGTGTGTATTCCAAATGTATTTTGAGAGCCTTCCCCAATGTGCACAACTCTAAATGTGGAGTTAAACACAATAACATTTACTGATCAATATATATGGTGGGAAGTATACACTGTCAGACGACTCCCTATGGCCATTGTTACTTACAGCCACTCAACACTGTATGTTGTAAACAGCTGCTGCCCAATTATTAGTTGCCTCCTACTATAGAGGAAGACAGCCTCATCACATCTAAAGATGTATCACATCAAGTCTATATATACATCAATGTGTATTCATCCATGCACCCCACATTATTGCCTTGCTATTGTTAAGCCCAAGCATATCTATGAATAGATCAAAGATCTGCTGTCAGTCTTAACAGGCACACAGCACTGAACTCTATTAACCCCATTAACCTTGTGAATTAAGCCCAAGTGAATAAAGTAGTGTTTCCTCAGGATTATTAGCCCTTTCTGAGAGCAGGTGGTATGTCTTAGAATGTCTCCCTGTTGTTGGCCCAATTTGTTGATATTGGATTCAATATTTTTCCTTTGTAGTTATACTCAGGGCTCAGCATCATGGCACAAAACCTAGACTTGAAAATTGATACAGATAGAGGTGCTGAAATCGTATAAAGGTGGTAAAGCACCATTATTCCATTGCTAAGGGACTGAGCCCGGATGACCTGAAATTCGCCTTGATCATATGCCCACATAGATTCGATAACAGTTTGGGCATATAGTAGAACAAAATGCTAAATTTTGCAATTTTTTTGGCCATTTTTTTTACAAAAAAGGACATTTTTGTATCCTGCCCTGGTTTACAGCCGAATGACCTGAAATTTAATACAACATGTATTAATATAGAAGTGCCCTGGACAAATGCGCACATTGTATCACTAACAGTAACACTTTTGGTATGCAATAAAACAAAATTTTGTGATTTGGGGGCTACTTGTTTACCAAAAAAAAGTATGCCGCACCACTGCTGCAGTTTTTTACAGAACCAATGGTCATAAATAACCACATGCAGTCATATTTAACAAAAATGCAGACTCTTCCTGAAATTGAAAGTCAATAGAAATGATAGACAATAATCAAAAGTCGGCCACGTGTTTGAATATTGCTTGTATCATACCACTTGCCGTAATAGAAATGTTATTCAAATGATGTCTTATTGATGTCATCCTAGCATAATGGATGATGGATATAGCAGACTGTCATGTCTGCATTGTTGATGGCAGGTGTTCAGGGCCCTTGTGAATGTTAGCTGTCAGTCTAACTGGTGATCATGCATATGAAATGTGACATGAAGCCCCAGGGTTTTCCATATGCCATTGTTTAGTGCAGTAGTGGCAAAATGAGATAGGGGATACTAGTATTAGCTAGGGATGGAAGTGCATTTTCTTCTCAACATATTATGGGAGGTACAGGCCTAGGTTATGTAAGACATTGAAAAACAGGTTGGTATATTGTAGTATTTCATCAGTTCTTGAACAGTCTTGTTAATTTGCATGGCTAAAATATAGGTTTATAGGAAATATTGTGGATCATATTCTGACAGACATGGCACTACATGTTAATTGTTATAATTGTCATTGCCTTAGGCTATTTCCATGTAACCTATTCTTCTATGCACACAGCATCTGTCTTTGTCACATCCATTTATTGTATTCTCAGATGCAGGGGTATGTTGAGATGTATTACCTTGATTTTTCCAATTACTGATTGTGCTGTTTTAGTGACAAAGCTAGGTATGGTAGATAAGCATTATTTGACGACTATAATACAGTAAACTACAATATGTATTTACTGTGTATTGATGATCATTAATAGGCAGCAACGATAGCAGCATATATCTGTGAATTAAGCCTCTTTGTTGTCAATGAATATAGAATTATTCTCCATTGCAAGAGAGAGTGTATGATAGGGTGTGGTATGTATTGTGTTAGAAATATACATCTAAAATTATTATCTCATAGACTCTAAGGTTATTGCACTTAAGCACAGTTTGAAGCACATGATTCATTACTTTGAGCAATTTGTGCTTTGATTGGAATATCAATGGCATTCCAGGGCTTATAATGTCCCTTCTTGTTGTAGAATGATAAGGGATGATTAAGGACAATTTAGCAATTAAGAAGTAAAATACCTGACATTCCTTTCCCCAGGCAACATGAGGTAAAGTCAAACTGTTTTACAGCAAAGCAGGAACAGTTGGTTATACAACATGTAAATAGCTCAATTTGCATGTGAATATGATACCTAAGGATACATGCTGAAAATTCTTATGAATTGAACATATCAGACTGACAAAACACACTAGCTTTGTGTGACAAGAATTTAAAGGAAATGTTCTACATGTTTTAATGAAGACCTTTGTCATACTGCTAATCCTTACTTCTTTATGTGTACACACATCAATATAAATTAGACAATATTACGTTTTTTGGGTCATCATGGTATAAAGAAAAAATGTTCTCAAACGGTTAGACCATCTTTGTGCTCAGGAGTCATACATACAACAAATTTGTATTTTTCTTACAGATGACATCATCAAATAGTAGGTCAAGCAATGATGATGTGGAAAGATTACCTTTTCCAATAGAGGGAGCTTCCGCATTGATTTTTCTTGTAATTTCCTATTGTCCTATTCTACTGTTCACTCCCTTAAGGGAAAACTGATGTTGTTGTTGTTATTGTTGTTTACAGGAGAAGGAGAACAGTGCAGCCCTGGGAAGGGAGGAGGCTGCAGGGACCAGACTGAAGGAGGTGCAGACTATTGCCATGGACCTGGAGATTAAGTATGTTCTCATGATATTATATCATGCATATGTCAAGCACTATCCCAGGGTCGGGTACCCATGTCTTTGTCAGACATTATTCTGCTGACCCACAAGAGTCTCCAGATGGACAAGTTTGGCTTCTTTCAGTGTTCTACACGCAAAAAAATTATGGCAAAGGTTTGCCAAATTTGTGGAGACGTTAAAAAAAAAAACAGCCTCATTCTACGACTGACCTCTGACCTTCTTAATACATACCTGTATGTATAGAATACAACACGGGGTATTCCGTATCACCCGAGGTACCAACCAGACCGCGGGGAGGATCACCCGACGGCAGGAGGTATATGATGTATTTTATCTATGTCATACCCACCCTAGAAAACACATTGATGCAAAATGCACCAGAAGTTGAGAAAATGTTGTGTCCTCAAACAAAAGATTGTAACAACAGCAATTCTGACGTCCGAATCCGGTATTCGAATTTTCAACCGTGCCGTATTTGGCCCGTTCGAAATAGGTTGATTTACTCAAATGAAGCCTGTGTGATACAACTTAGAACCCGTGTGATACAGAAAGTTATCACACGGTCCAGAACACCTGTATCAAACGTTTTCGCGGCCCAGGTATGACATAAATATTAAGTACATACATGTACAATACACTACATACTTACATGCAAGCCTGTATAGATATAAGTACACATGATATAATGACGTGTGTGTTTGGAAATGATGGGTAATAAAGTACACCTGTTGTATTTACTTGCAAATGTTAAGAAATTTCTTTCTTGTGGTTTCCTACCTAGGATTGCTGATGCCATCAGGGAAATCGACAGTCTCCAGAAAGAGAAGAAGAAGCTGGAGGACAGAGTGTCTTCTCTCATGTCTAAGAACTCTGAGCTGGAGGAGAGGGAGTTTGAGGTGACAGAGAAGGTGCGAGACAGTGTGCAGATGGTGGAGAACGCACTGTTGGAGAGGGACCAGGTGAGACAAGATCCATATCGTATGGGTGAAAAAGAATAAATACATGCAAATGGCACATGTACTAGTATAAGCCCTCTCACAGAGAGCAGAATGCATTAGCCTGATTAAATCTCGCTTATAGCAGCCTGCGGGGAGGGGCAAGTTACAGCCATGGACAGCGGAGTTTGTGTTACACAGACTAAGAATGCATGTGCGGCAACAGGAATTCTAGGTAATGTGTCAAAGGTAAAGGCCCCGAAATTGAAAACAGTCCTTGTCTCAACCATTGTTTTAATTTGCATAAAAACGTTCAGGCGGGTTTTGTTTTCTTTTTCCGGACCTTCACCTTTGACATATTACTTAGAATTCCTGTCGCCCCATATGCGTTCTGATCTTTGTGAAAGGGCTTATACCGGTATATGTAGTTCAATTGTAGCATTATTGGTGTTATGAATAGCATAAATTTTGTAGTGAAATTCTAATTGGTATTGGTAGGAAATTTTGTTCTCTCCAACATGACTTCTGTTAACACATTGCACCCAGGATGAAAGTTGATGTAAGAAACTGGGGTATGATCTATAGAAATGTAATTAAACATCAGATGATAATTTTTTGTCTACCTGTCTGTTGTAGGCTTCCATATTTCGTATCTGCCAACAAAATCTAAAAATAGCAATGGTTACAGTTCAGGATTAAAAAATCAGATGTTTTGGTTAATATCATTATAGTTCAGCCATCTGTGGTGGAGAATTGTAAGTCTGTGGTTCTTTGTTTCTTCTAATCCTGGAATCCTGTCAGGCCATTGTCCGTGAGAAGCAGAATGCACAGGAGATCCAGAGACTGCAGGCCATGCTGGCAAAACTGCTGAATGAAGCTGGGGCAAGAACCAGGAAGGAGGTGAGACATGCTCTTTGTCTTCATGTCATTATGCAAGGAAATTGAAGATGTGGAATTTGAATGTCACAGAAGCACCATTAAGAATTGGTGTTATGATTCCAGGTGGACAGTGTGAGAGAACAGTGCAATAAGAACCTGGAGAAACTTATGGAGGAAATCCATGGGCTGGAGATGGAGGTTGGACAGAAACAGGCTCAGGTGGACCGTGCCATTAGGGAGAAGAGGGCCGTAGAGGGGGAGCTGGAAAAGGTGATTACTTTGGGACAGTGCCATTTCTTCCAAATGGATTTACTCAGCAAATTCAATATTCGGTGATTTTTTAGTACTGTATTCTTGTAATATGTTTATGTGCTTCAAAAAATCATATCTAATAACAATATATTAAGTATTTTTGGTCAGTTTTAAAGCTGTTATGTGTAAAAAGAAAGTATAACATTAGTTCAGTTGTCAGTGTTTCGTGTACATGTAACGTTATGTCTGTACATGTCTGCATTTTTTACCACTGAATATTGTTTTATAATGGTGATGATGATATTGAAAGAGTTCTCTTTCATCAGGTGTACAAATCAGGAGAAGGAGAGGGAGGACATGCGTCTGAGCTGACTAACAGGCTGTTTAACGCTGAGAGGGCCAGAGACGAGGCTGACATGAACCTCAGGTCACTGCAGAAGAGACTGAAGAAAATGGAGGACGAGTGAGTTTGTAAATCTATCAATTCACTTCCAGAAACTGTGTCACCCCTAGTAGAGGTTTGCATTCCTTGTTGAAGTATAGTTGAGTCACATTTTACATTTGACTAATCCATTTCCCCACCACGTAGCAGAGACCAGGACAAACTGCAGCATGAGGCAATCCTCTCACAGACAGCCAACCGTGTGGAGTCCCTGAGGAAGGATTGTGAGGACCTGACTATGGACAAGATACAACTGCAGGAGGAGATCAGCAAACTGCGGCAGGAGGCCAACAATGGCAGGAGACAGGGAGAGGAGGCACAGAGGAAGGCAGCTAGACAGGTGGGTTTGTTTGTTTGTTTGTTTGTGTCAGGTGTCAGGAAAGCTCATTTCCCCCACTGTTTAATGTATACTCAGTAAATGAGAGATTTGCATGGAGTTTGTTTTTTCCTGAATATTTGACACAGTATATTCTCAATTGTTTTCTCTCATGCATTTTGTACGTGTAAGTTGATTTTTGACAATGTCTATGTGAGCATGTAGACCTGTAGAAGGAAAGGTATAGCAGGAAAACTGAATAAAAGTGAATGATGCAACATTCTATATGTGTTACTCCAAAAGGTGGCAATGCTGGAACAGGAGCACAAACAGAGAGAGCGAGAGTTTACAGTGAAGTTGGAAGGAACAGAAGATGCCAACAGACAGTCTATGTCTGAACTCAGGAAACTGCTCACTGCACAACAAAAGATGAATGCCAAGTAAGTACATCATCATTGTTCCCTCTCTCCCTGGGCCAATGGCATATGATGTATGAGGCCATTATGGGCCAATTGTAGCATAATGCAAAATTTGTAAGAAAATAGGCTTTTTCTTTGCTTATTCAATCCAAGTCTTTTTGTACACCATTTTGCAGGCATGCTGTATTCTCTCAGTTCTGTACTGAGTATAAGGCCTGGAATATGACTTATGGGCACTGTACAACTCTGCCTCAGGAATCTTCTTCAAATTCAATTCAACCTTTCTTTTCTAGCTGTTTCTCATCTTTCAATAGGTGTCAGTCATGTGGACGTTAACACAACAAAGTTTCCAGGATTACAATATGATTAATCTTAGTGGCTCCACGTCAGTATAGTGCCATGTTTGCATCCAAGGTGAGACAGGCTCAATTGATAATAAAGTTGCAGTATAGAAAGGATCATGATCTTATTCCTGTCTGAGACGCTGTCTGGGAGAAGTAATCCTTGGAGAGTTGTGTCTTAGGTCATTAAGATTCTTTAAGATTGTATTTTTGGTATGATTGTGAAAGCATGATTGTACATTGTATGCATTGCATTTCTTTTATTTGTATTTGTATTTGTAAATTTTATTGGGTCAAGACAAAATGTGATTCAGAACAGACTTAGCTAAGATGATAGATGATGGCCAGACTGAGTATATGTTACAGTCAGGGTACGGGTCAAAAGCACAGCCGCTCAACTTTTTCAAATTTGCTCTTTAACACCTTCTATCAATAGTCAAATGTACTTGTTCTTTGAGGCAGTGTCTAAGTGTCATCCTAGTTAGTTCACCTGAGCTCCCATACCTCCCCATCTTATGAAACTAAGATCATAGTAAGAAGACAGTATTCTTAATATGACACATCTAAAGTGTAGGATGCATGAGTGATGAATGTGTGGCTTATATCAAGTTATTCCCAAGTGTGTGTGATCCATTAAGACTGACCCTGAGACCCTTTCCTGTCCACAAGTGTGTGTAAGAATGTTATCTGTCACAACCAGCCAGCCCCTCAGGGCTTACTATGTAATCTACTACATGAGGATAGAATTCTAAGTACTGACTTATCCCAATGTCATACCAGAGATTGAGAAATCAAATTTTGCTTCATACCTCTTATGTGGATCATCAACCTTACAAGTTTGACTTGTATTCAAATTGATAGATTGTGCTACAACAACCACCTTCGCAGGATTTATCATATTTGTACAAAAGAGTGCTATTTTCTGCTTCAGACCTTTGCAGGAAATCTCATCAAAGTATCCATGTTCAGGCATATGGAATTACATTGTAGGCTTACTCATCGGTAAATATGATTATGAGCTTTGACAGGGGAAACATTTTTATATGTAAATGTCTGCGCTCCATTTATAAGTTGCTGACTGCAGTAATGATAACATGCAAATTGTGCAAACTTCCCTTTGTCAAAAGTCAGCTACCCAATTTAGTGGGATCAGACTGAAGTGCCTAGGGGTGAAGAATTTGGTGCCCAAAGATCTCAAAATTTAGCTTCCCAGTTTAAGGTTATGATCCTGGAAAATTGATTTGATTGAATTATGGAATGAACGTTTTGAGCTTATGGCAGAGGGAAAAGGGTGAATTACATAACAGAACTTAACTCCTGTCCTTTTGCAAATCACTTCAGTAGTTATTACTGTAACATGCATTGGCATAATACCGGTCATAAGCCTTATACCGGTCGATTAAAAATAGTGGAACTTAAAGAGATCTACACATGCAACAATAGTTATTTCTGAGGTATGCACACTTCAGACATCTAGGTGTCCAATACATCATTTACAAAGCATCGATAACAATGCATTCAAAGACAACAAGGCCAAAAGTTTTCAGGTCATTTTCGGGGCAGGCGAGCTCGTCGTGGGACAAACACACTGTCATGTTCATCGCCAGATTTGTAGATAATAATCACATGTGCTCACGGCACAAGACGAGCATGATTCAACAGCAATCTTGAATTTCTTTTGGTGACCTACAACTCGTGTAAAAGTGTGAGGAACCGTTGCATTATCGCCCGGATCTACGGCTGAATGGGTCAAATTGAACGTACGCCGCCATTTTCCCGCCATTTTTAATGCTACGGCCAGCAGTAAAGTTTTACGTCATAGCGGTTGTGACGGACCAAAATTAAATGAAAATTCTTGTCAGTATACGCCCATTTTCTCATGACTTTTTGTATGCTCATGCAGATTTTTGTTTTGTGCAACTACTAACAGGAAAGAAAGGAACAACAGAGGATGTATAAAGGTACATAGCGGCAGTTAATTGTGCCGTGTTTCGTTCGGCCGGTATAGTGCACCCCCTTCCAACCACGCGCCCGTTCTCCGTGCAATTCCGCGGTGTGTTCCAATTACGATATTATGTTTTTAGCAGGACCAGAGAGACAAAATAATTTACACAGAAGAAGTGGCAAAGGTAAGCTGTAACAGCAACATGTAACTGGAGAAAATGTTGCGTTGATCATTTGCCAAATTAGCATTGCTTGAGAAATTGCAGTAAACCGACCGGTATTATGCCAATGGATGTACCAATGGAGTACCATGCTGGAAACTTGTTACACCTATTTTCATGCTCAGCACATCTTGTTGTTAGTATGTATGAGTATGAAAATATTCCAGCTTATCTATATAATGTTACATGTATGTCAGGATATGCTCAATCTACACTTTGTACTTGTCGGTATCTTCTCAGTACCTTTGCTGCCATACATGTATATTATATGATACATATTTCTTCGGAAAACATTTGTAGGAATCAGGGCTCTAGCCAGCTCGAATTTTTTTTCCGTCAGCCAATTCCCATTGTCGCGAAAACACTATTCCTGGAGTTAGAGAGACTGAACTGAGACCTTGAAAAACGGGTTTTAATGAGATTATCGTATGCGAAAGGGCACCGACACACATTGTCAATAATCATAACAATAGCAAAACAAACAGTGTGTGGCTTTTACGGCCGTGGACGGCGTCCCAAGCAGCCTGTAGCTTCCACTAAAGAGCTCTTATAAGATTTTTGTCCGTCAAGGTTGACGGATTGGTTTTAAAAATTTTCTGTCACACGCAGCAAATTTCCGTCAATTGACGGAAAAACGGACGCTGGCTAGAGCCCTGGTAGGAATGCCAGATAACTTATGGTGAAGAAAACCTAATGAGGGAATTTTGACTAAATCTGGATTTATTGTGATATCCTGAAAGTGTTGTTTTTTAATTTATGCTCGTTCAAAATCAGTGATTCTTTTTTTGTGCAGTGCTAAAAACATGAAAATTATAATGGATTTAGGCAGCAGGTTAGTGTATTTGAGCTGCAAGAAAATGTAATACCTGACATGAATTGATGGCTTTCCACAATACTAGTTGATGTGAACCAGGAGTGCAATGTTAAGGTAAAAAAAGTACCAAACCCCCAGAAGAATATAACTTGATTCAAGTCCCTCCTGTCTACAGGGTAGAATGTAATGATCATCATTGTACTTTCATGAGTATGATGTGGAATACTTAACATTTGTCTTCAACCTGGACACTTTTCCCTCTCATCCTGCACTAACAAGCAAAGGTGTCTGTGCACCCTCTGTAATTGCTTGTATGAGATGCCCGGCTTCCTGTTATTCTACCTGTTCAAATCCTAAATTACATGTAGTTTCCTTTGCAATTTCAAAGTCCTGCACTTCAGTTGGAACTTGATTTGACTCTTGAATACATTTACTTCTGCTCAAAGGTTGACAGCTTCCTGCTGGATGCCTTGATAAGTTTCTTGTGAATTATCAAGAATTTCATTCACATGTCGTAATTCTAGAACTTAGTTCATATGCTATATTGTGTCTTCCCTAAAATCTTTGTTCACAAAGCCAACAGAGAGTTACACTACACTATCAGCTGTAGTCATTTGTCATCTGTAACATCCTGTACTTCCTAAATGAAAACAAGATCATGTTAAAACAATTCTTTCATGTGGTTTTTTTTTTGTTCTTATTTCTATCACAGATGGAGAGAAGAATCCAAAGGTCTGACCAGAAAATTTGAGGGCAAGCTTTCAGAATTAAGGTAAAATTAATGCTCTGGTACATGTACATGGTGTAGAAATTATGTACCATTCACTCAGAGTTCAAGGATGTTGCAAGCATTTCCACATTTTGCAATGGGGCTTTGAAAGGTTTAAGTAGATCTGTGACTTGCTAGAATTTTACATATGGTAATGCCACAACACTGAGCCAGTCCCTTCCTTGGATTCTGACCTGACCATTGGGAGAGTAACCGTATGCCTTACTTTACGCTCCACCTCTGTAGAACTTCTGAACGACAGTGATGAATGCCTAATGCTTAATCTTCATCTAAGCACCACATTAGCTTTTCCATCATCCTAGGAACAGACCTTTGAGAAACCCAGTTTGTTCCATTTCTATGCATTAGATTTCACCGCTAGCTTCACTGAAAGCAATGAATACAAAGGCAAAGTATAGACTATTGGAAGCATTTATTGTGAATTCATGTAGGTTGGTAGGGAGCAACCTGGAATATCCATATTTTCAAAGAAACATTTGTACTTAAGTCTAATAGAGGTCTTCAAGAGACAATGGGCTACTGTGGAATTACTGCTTGATGGGTACAGTAACCAATAAATTTTGCCTAGAGATGTGATTGAGCTTCTGGTTGTTCCCTACATTACTGACAGAACTTGATGAACTTTGCTCCCTGCTAGCCTGTGTAATTGCAGGTTGCAGTCTTTCCATGACTCATAATCTTTGTGACAAGTTTCCAAGAAAAGGATGCAACCTTTTTGTCATTCTTACACCCTATCCTAACATAACATTTCTTGTTTCTTGGGCAGTGACATTTGTTCTTTACATGCACCATATTGTTGTATAATGCCAGTATGTTAAAACAGCCATTATGAAAATATGTAAATTCTATACACAAGGTCATCAATGTCAATGTCCTTTGACAGGTCTGAACTCAGCAGACATAAAAAGTACAATGATGAGCTTCGAGACTTGTTAGAATCCAGCCAACAGAAAAACGCTGAGGTGAGACCAGCTTTTCAAGTTATTGTACAATTGTTAGTCAACTAGTCAGTGATAACTTCACAATAAGTCAGGAATCATGTCCTTATGTGACTTTTGTATTCACAATAAAGTAGACTATTTCATAAAAAGGTTTGTGGTTTAATTTCTTTCAATTGAAATTTCTGCTGAGTCCTGCCATCTGCTAGCTCATACTTTCCAACATGATATTGTCATGTCTATTTATTTATTTATTGGACTTCCCATATAAAAATGGTACAACAAAGTACACATCCAAGTAAATAATAAGAATCAACAATGGTATATACAGTGATAATCGGAAACAAAATATAACTTGTATACAAGTCTATCATAAGATCACAACACTGTCTGCAAAGCCCAAGAGCTGAATGTGTCTTTTTTTTGTGTCTGGCATCTGTAGCTAGAGAGAAGGCTTGGTGAGTACAAAGAACAGAATAACAGGCTACAACAGAGACTACGGGATGCAGAAAACAGGGTGACTAAGGTGAGGAGTCCATACTTTCTTGATATACATGTAACACATTGTGGATACACTAATGAGCTCTAGCTTAACTGCACTTTATTCAAGGTGTCACTAGCATTGCCCCTTAACTTACAAAATTCATTTTTACAAGTCTTGTTTGCCAAAGTTTTAGATGTCTATCCAAATTAGTGTCATGATTTTGTAATAGAGCCATTGTTTTTGATATCTTGTTCACAGACTGAGTGTGTTATTTGTATGATTATTGTAATATCCTCGCAATTCAGCCTCCCAGGCTTCCAGGAGGAATGTTATGTCTATTGTTGAATAAACTAGTCTACTGCTACTGCATAACACATGTGATGCTAAGGTCTATACATTGTACATTATTCTGTAAGCAGAATCTGACTCTTGATAAACAATTTCTTCTGACAATACAACCCTCAGCTAAGGCTTCACTGCGGCAGCCACTTCAGCATGGCATGTCTCAAAATAGCCCCCTGAATAGCTTAGTTGCTATGGAGATATTTAGTTCATGTCGTTGAAAATTGCCCTATTCATGTTTGATACTGGAAATCAGTGCCTGCTTTGAAGTCTGCATATTACTGTAATGAATGGTATTTTAAGGTAGAATGTGTGCAATCTTGTTATTTAAGCAGTATCAAAGAGACATCAGACAATTGACCTCTGAGACAACCTCAAAAGAATGACTTAAACATATCATTGTGATGTGCTGTCACAGTGTAAGTTCTACATTATAGGCTTTATTCTTTGCAGTTTGACAAGGCTCAGTTTTTTTTTAGCATGCATTATTCTATATATATATAGTAATTAGCTGTATTACCTCAAAACTCTAGTGAAAACACTTTGTATTCTGAATTGTGAAAAGGCTTTATGATATACAAATGTAGTTGTATACTTCCTGCCATTAGAAGATTCTATTAATAGGCGTTTTAATGGTACATGTAAATGAATGTTACCAGCGGTGTTTTACATTATGCAGGTATTACAGCAGGTATAAACTGTAACTGTTACTATGATAACACTTGGAACCATGTTCAATCTCGATCTGTTACATGTAGGAACATTTTATCTTTCATCCCAGCACACTATCATTCTCAGAATCATTTAGAGTCTTTGAAGTAGTGCTATATTGTAATTTGTAGCATGTCATGTCCTTTAAGATTGATAAACTGCAAACAGAAATGGCCTCTGTGGGGGTTGACTATGGAAATTGGCCAGGGAATTGGAACATGTAGGTAGAAAGGCAATGATGTGACCTACTAATTTTCTCAGATCAGCTGCTTATCACAGGAAACAACAGTAATCTTTTCTCTCTCTTCTACCCACTTACTGAGCAGCATAATGTGGGGTACATGTAAGTATTAAGTATAGATACATGTACATGTAGGTGTGCAATGTGCATATAGGTAATTGTGCCAGTAGTGCTTTCCAGTGACTTCAATTGAAAAGTGCAACCATTAAGGTGTTGACCAGATGTTGCATATTTCTATGTATATTTCATGATTCATTCTAATTTGTCTGCATTTCTCTCCAATTTTGGGTTCTTCTTAAGTGATTCCATAAAGGTGACTAATGTCTTGGAGAAAAATATCAACCAATGTATTTGTGCCATACAATGAGTCAAGAATTGATAAAAGATATTACGAGATCTACTGTAATTCCTGATTTTTTCACTGTAATGTTATGTTCACGGTTTTCACGGTGACGACTGTAACGTGAACTTATCGTTACATATAAAAAATAATTCACAGACTTTTTTCATGCGCACTTGCCTCGACAGTGAACATTTAGTTCCGAGAACAAGTTCAATTTTCTCAGACTGTGAAAATTTGGTACCATGAAGATAAAGTGAATTACAGTATTTGTTGCTGACTCGTCAGACTTGCTAATGTGGAAATCTGTCTCCATTTCCAGCTGTTAGAACAGCCACCGGGAAGTGCAAGGGGTGCTGGGAGTCTCAAATCCAGGAGCAGGTAAGAGACCTGTGCACCAGTGGGTTGGAAGAGTCTGTCAGATGCAGGGTTGTTTCCGGCACCTGTCTTCAGTCCCGGGAAAATTCTATTGCTGGGACGGACAAAAATTTCATCCCATTGGTCCAAAACATGCACTTCTTGACATGAGATTGATGAAGATGTATTGCCTTAAGTGTAAACTGACAATGAGTTTGTTAACTAACATTCCAGCTAATCCATCAATGTAGCAAATTGGGCTTTAAGACGTGAATTTCAACAACTTCAACAGTTGGTATTCCCTTGGTTTATGGTGTGGCAGTCGATGGATCACACTTCTGGGAAGGAGGTAGACTGAGGTTGAATAGGTGCAATTTGTTACAATTTGAACAATTTTGAATATTGATTCATTTTCATCATTAACCTCATTATCTCAGAAATCAAGCCAAAATCATTAGTTAAATGAGTAAAAGTGTTTCATCTTAGAGAGTCCATGTGTGTCGGCAGTCCAATGCCAGATGTCATAGAGGATGATGATAAGACAGAGAAACACAATACAGCTTTATACATATACAAAATGTACATGTGCTGATGGCGTCTCATTTTGTATTTCAGAGGTTTGGATCCAAGTTTACTGCTGTCAGACTTGAAGACATCCACATACCTGGAATAAAAGTTCTTCCATAAAGCTGCACCTTTTCTATCCCCCCCCCCCCCACATTTACTTTCAATGCAATGGAAAATGTTTTAAAAATGTGTTGGCTATGCACTTTTGGCAATGTACATTTATTTGTACTGGAATCAAGTACAATGTATCATAGGGCGCAGGTTGATTTCAAATTGAGGGTAAAGAATATTTTATTACAATGGTCAGAATTTTGCTCCGTTTACATGAGACCATTTGTTCCCAAATTATGTTTTTTCAGACCACAACATATCTACATGTAATTTGCAGGCAGAAACTGAAAGCACATGTAGACAGATGTAGAAATGTGCAATGCCCCATAATTCCAGCTCAGTTAGACTGGATGTTAGCCTTGTTAGCTCTATCATTGTTGACATGGCAGCAATCAGTGGGACCTCACTAAAGCTAGCAAAGCTTGCCAACAGGCTGGTGGCATGAATCATCATTTGTTGTGGTCAAATCCATCACTTGCTGATCCTAACTTTGCAACTAGGTTTGGTCTTCCTTTGTGTACTCTTCTGTAGCTGAGGTTTTAGTCAAGGGCTTATGCCAGACTGTTCCCATGTGGCTTTTGAGACTTGTCCATGTCCAACTTCCCGTCTGAATTGATGTACATTGGTATGGAGGTATGAACTCGGATCCTAATGCAGGCAATATTAACAATTTAAGGTAAAATTTCTGACAGTCTGCCATTATTTTAATTGCAGAGAAAAATAGTGTTGTGCCCTGAATTTCATCAATAAGTATTGAAATGCATGTGGTTAAAATATGTTGTTACTCAGGAAAGTATGTGTGTGTTTATATATATATGACTTTAAAATCACTAAAATGTTTGGCGACCATTATTCAATTTCTTAGTTCAGGATGCTATTTGAAACTTAATCATCAACAATAGCTCAACAAGCATCTGAGAGATTCTCTGGTGCTATATTCTTGTAAAAAATGTAAGATCTGATTTTTATGAAATATCGATATGGTAGAATATAGAATTTTCTTGTCAGACCTGGTGTGTGCTCTTTCTGCTGCTATTATCTTTGATTCATTCCGTCCACCATAGTTGCTTATTTTGTACTTCTATGTAATACATATAGTATTCATTTGTATCTGTTTCATGTATAGAATACCGTTTTCAATGTTTATATACACAGTAGTTACATTTGTACCACTAGATTGGTATTGGTGACATACAAAACAAAAAGATGTGGTATCAATGGCCTATACAGCAGGTAGGTAGCAGGTAGGCTAGTGGACATGGGATGGAGAGGTCACGGGTTTCTTGGCTAGAAGTTGTGTCCTTGGGAACGGCACTTTCCTCACTCCACTCAGCTGTAAATGGGTACCTGAAGAAAGGCCAGTGGAGTTAGATGTTGTCTGCCAGGATGATTATAAGGATCCAATGTCAAGGGCTTAAACCAAAACAACAAACTCTGTTCTTGGATTTTTTTTCTAGAGAACAAGAAACAACTATAACATGAACATATATGTTTCCCTTGTTCTTATGTCTTGGTATACTTATTCTTGTTGTATGGTATTTGTGACTTATATCATTGATCCAGGATTTAAAAAATGGACTTTCTTGCCACTGTCATTCAAGACAATCTGTACAGTTGCTCAGAATACTTCATGACATTTATTGTGTTTTTTTATTGATTCAGCAATAAACTTTATACAAAACCTTCAAATGTCATTGCATGCTTTAAAACAGTAATCTTTAGTTATACACGTAGCAGTGTTTTATTTTCAACTGTCAACCTTTTCCCTACTTAAGTTAAATTGCTTACTTGCTTGCTTAAGTCGAGTCCATCCGGCCTCGAGTTGCGATGGCAGCCCATGCGTCCCTGTCAATCATTGCTCTTTGTAAGTTGTCAACTTCCAGGCCTGTGTCTTTCCTAAGCATGTCAATATATGTTGCTGCCGGCCTTCCCGGCCTCCTCTTCCCATGCCTGGGCGTCCAGAGTCCAAGTCAATCCAACAAGTTGTAACAGACAGGTCCAGGGCTAATTTTATTGATGACATCCACAAACGCATTGATTTTTGCCAGTTCTCCCCAAATGGTCCCATGTGACAAAATAGCATCCCTGGTCAATCAGAATGTCATGCTTGCCAGAGGATCTGGTCTCCATGGTAAGGGGACACATGGTCAGGGCATGTGGCCGCAGCGCACTTGGAATGGCAATATAAACGTGATTTAACTGGCCACGATTATTAGAGTCTTAGTGGAGGTGAACAAACCAAGCCTGTGAAAGAATGGACTGGATGTTTAGTCCTGTAGTTAAGCAGCATATTTTTTTGCTGGATTTTTCGCCTGCACGTGTTAGTTTTGGCGTCTTCAAAGGATGTCATCCATAAAATTAAGTCAGTGTGGCCTTACGATCATCAATAATTCTATTTGAAGCTCATTTTTCAGGATCTCTAAAATAATTATTGTTTCTGTATCTAAGTGTCAATATTGGCTGATTTATCCTAAAGAGAACTTGCTTCTTGCGCTTCATCCACCCTCACACTCAGGGTTGACAAAGATATCGTTAGGCTTTGCCGCAATTGTCAACCTTGAGTGTGAGGGTGGCCTCATCATAAAGAGTTGCATTTGACAAATAACCAGCTACATAACTTTCTCGTTTTTGTATCTTACTAAGGGAAAAGCAAAACCTCATTTGAAGTGTGCCCATCGGGCTGTAACTTCGACTCCTTTTCATGTTATCTGATACTGTTGTAATTATGAGTCCATTTGTGAACTGCCTGCTTCAACTTACCATTTTGGGAAACACTAATTTGGGAAATCACAAGAAAGGTTAAGTTTTTAGAGCCAAAGGGGCAAGAAGAACTTTTAGGTATCTGTGCGTTATGATTTGTGAAACGATCTTTCCAAAAACTTAAAGTCGTAGTATTGAGTTGATCTTGCTTGGTTTGACAGTGTTTTGTAGAAAACCAGAAGAGACATTTTGAAATATTTTTGTGTCCAGTATTATGCAAATCTGCTTTTATTGTCAGGCATACAGTCTGGAATTTGTTATTCCTAATACACTAAACTTTTTTGTTCATGTGCAGATTTCTACCGGTAGATGGGAAATCTTTATGCCTTGAGGTAATTACCAGAAGCTAGACGTGAATAATCCGAGTAGTAGCTATAATAAGTGGGACGCTAGTTTTGCTCAAAATTGGAGAAAATTCTGTGAGGAAAAATTGACAGCAACACATGATAGCAATTCATAAAAAATTTGATCAAAGGCATCTTTAATGAACATTCGGATATCTATGACATGAAAATTACGTTAGTTACTGTACGTTAGTTAGTGTCCAATGATGTAAGATGTATTTTACATGGAGTAAGATTTAACGTGCACGGAGCCAAGATGTATTTTAGACCAGATTTCACGTGCATCAAATTAAATGAAGATGGGATCTTTGACGTAGACAATACTATGACAAGTAGACAATTTTCGCATTAGCTAAGTCGAGTAGAGCATTCTGAATCGTACAGAGTTCGCGTGCTTTTCCGTTCGTCATTTCAGTCATCCTGCTGCTGCTGCTGCTGCTGCTTTCTCCTCTTGCCCCTTTTCAACAGAGCCCTGGCCCTCTTCTGGAACTTCTCGGCCAGCCTGTCCCTGCCCTCGGCCTTCATCCTGCTGTGGAGCTCATTGGCGGCCTTGACCTTATTCTTCGCCGCCTTCAAGTACTCTCGGGCGTCCTTTTTGGTCTTGACGTCCTCCAGATCGATTGCAGCTGTGGCGGCCGCCAGGAGAACCAGTACGGTCAGCAGTAGAACGGAGACCTAAGCGGGAAAAATAAAGATCTAAACCAACGGTTCCATGAACATCTTGCAGTGAAATACAAGAATGGAGAGTTTTACGGAAAAGGATCGCTTAAAACAGTCTAGATACCAGCAACGTTTGGCCTGAGACATGAACGTAATAAACGTAAGACAAGACCCAGATAAAAAGATAGCCACGCTTCTTCCCCTTTTCTAGTGGTTGTACGATAACACGTCTCACCTTAGATTACATGACCAATAAGATCAATTACACGAGA
>NC_049985.1:12983566-13081425 GCF_000003815.2 Branchiostoma floridae | reverse complement strand
CAAGGTCTTGGCCCGTCAAAACGATTACCTTCATATTTGCTGTGAATCCAAGTCAGGGGGAACGGCAACTGGACGTGTGAAGAGACCTGGACGCCTTTTTCTCCGACAGTTCACTGTAAAATAAAGAAGAGGGATGAAAGCGGTGACACGAAGTTGCGAGATGTTAATCTTTTTTTTTTCTAAGTATTACTCGACAATTCTGCATGACTGACAAAGGTAAGGAAGTACAATGGAATATCCAGCAAAACGGCACCAAACTTGACAAAACTGACCTTTTTCTCCCACGGTACTCTGCAGAACTCCTCCAGAAAAACTTAATAAGCTTGTGGTGTCGGCGGTGCGTTTATATACCCTGTACGCTACTCTCATTTGTTGATTTGCCTTTTTCTGCTCACCCATTGGCTGATAATTTCCTCTTTTTTGCTCACCCATTGGCTAGAAAAATGCACATTTCTGATTGGTACTGAGTAATTACAATGACAATGTTATTTATTGCATATTCATACCCAGGGGCTAAACGCTTTCAGGTGAAATATCAACGAGGATTTGACTAAATTGAAACCAAAAATTGGTTCCATGCTACCAATATTTACAACTTACATAAAGTTTGGTTTTCATTTCCTAAATTCAAACTGTTACTGACATTAACAGGTGTTTGCTGTTACTGACATTAACAGGTGTTTGCAATTTTTTTTATATGTTGGAATTTAAAGCCTTGAAAATAAACCTGTATAGAGAATGACTACATTATTCATTACACAATGAAACGCTTTCGTTGACACAAACAATGAACCCTTCACCGTTGATGCGAAATCAAATCATCCAAATTACCCCCAAAACAGGTGTGTGGTGAGCAGTTTACTCCTGTTTATTACAGGCTACCAACTGCGCGTTTAATGATGTAATTCAATAATCGAGATACCAGCTGGACATATGTCGTGACTTGCGATCTTTAGCATGTTGAACAGATATCTGCACTTTTATTTCTCATTTTCACGACGCCTAGAGTTACATGTACATATTGTAGCATTTGAGCGGCAAACTTTTAGCTTGGGTACCATCCAATTTCCACCGGGGCTCCTTACACTCGCTATTTTTTAGGGTAGCGAGTGTAAGGAGCCCCGGTAGAAATCGGATGGTACCCAAGCTAGCAAACTTTGGCAGATGAGCGGAAAAGGTGCTGTGACATCAGCCAGCTACTCATCTCTTCATCGACTTTGGATGATTGGAGCAGTGAATGTGCGAAATATGACTGTGGTGTAGCAAACAGCACGATCTCCTGATAAAGACAAGAAAATGCCGTTCCTACCAGGTAGATAACACCTTCATTACCTTGCGGTTTAGGGAAACGACAAACTGCTTCGTTAAGTGACAGTTTCTTTCCAAGAAGAAGCTTGCAATGCTGGTTTTGCATGTGATATGGATAAAAGATTTGTTTGCGAAACCAATAAACCAGCTTAGAATTTAAAGGGCACATTGGAGGATGGCCTCCCTTTGACATATTTAGGATATCGAAGGCTCCCGCCGCTCTAGGGTATAGCAATTGACTGTATGACTGTAGAAAGGTTAGATCATGTGCGTCAAGACAGTCTGAAGAGGAAGAAACAGAGCCCGCCTGAGGAGCTCACAAAATGCATTTCCTTCCAGTGAGATTGAAGGTTATATTAGAGACTGCGTCACGGAACATGTCGACACTGCTGAAATCTGGGAGCGACAGCACAAAGAACACTTTAGAGTCCGCAAAGCTGCAGTCACATGACGTTGCACGATTATTTGATCAGCGATGCTATCAGCGGGCATGTCATTGGCGAGAATCTACCACAACCTTTTCGGTAACAGCATCGGCCTAAGTTATCACGTCCACATTCACGACTGGCCAAAGAATGTCCTACCTGCTGTACGACGTATGTAGCAGGGGGCTTACAGGATCAGTGCTGGCTGGAAGCCAGATGAACAAATTATAGACTAGAAAAAATTCAAAAACATTTCAAAACCTTCGTCATTGAGTGTCTAGAAAACTCAGCATTATGCAGGGCCAAAGTTGTCACCCATCAAAATAGCAACAATGACTGCGTCACTGACTCTCTCTTAACATCGAAGACCATGGCACTTTAGATAATTCCTCCCTTTGATTTCTGACCAGCCGTGATCTGTAGATCAAGAATATCTTGAGGTGTGCATTGCATTAGGTGCCAACAACAACAACAATCAGGCCACCCACACGGCTGATACGTCAGTGGGGATCAAGGAAGCCACCTGGCTGTTTGATTGATGATTTCGTACCTCGTTTTTCTTGATATGTCGATTCTACAGTAAAATAGGGGAAGTTGTCGTTGGAGTTTGAGATCAACATTTAGATTGTCATGGTCAGGAATATTAGTCTTTAATATATTTTAGCGCCAGCGGTGCTGCGCATGTTTTTCCGATGGTTTAAGTCGTGACACTCCCTGCTATGATATTATTATTCACTACTATTAAACATCTTAGATGTTTGAAATAAGCAATTATTCATTTGAATTAGACTTATTAATCGGCAAAATGAGCTCCATTCAGAAACTGACATAGCACGTGGACACAAGTGGAGACGTGCTGTGTAGTTCCTGTTGTCATGGAGAAGGGACGGGAAGACTGGTTATGGTCATGCAGTCAGCAGCAGTCTTAACATTCGTTAAGTCCCTGTTACAAATAAAGAATTGAGCTCGGCCGACGTGTTGGTGAGCTGCAAATGCGCATTTCCGACCGAAGAAGGACCGACGTGCTGGCGATTAAGCGGACTTCGGACGATTTTTAGCAGCTCGGTCGACATTCGCGGGGTCCTTGGAAGCTGCGCTTAATTTCAGAGAGGCCTCGGCTACGATTTTGAGCTTCTTATGAGATTTTCGATTGGTGCCCGTCCACCCCACTCATGTCCTGCACATTTCCAACAAAGAAATTACAAGTTGGTCCAAATATTGTCTTTTTACTTAGCTAGTCGGTTGTCACTTCGTCCATGTCCAAGAGATGCTATCATCTCATGGGAGATTTCTGGCGCCGGTTCCTACAGTAGCTAAAGGTGGGGTCACACCTGCGTATACATTTAAGTCCGTATGAGGCGCGCATGGAAGTATTTGCCCCCTCCAGGCTCCACAGGACGTCGTAAAAATAACAGAAATTGGACAAACGTAAACAGGTAACATGTCGGACGAGTTAGCTGGGTTGCTAGCCATACTTTTCGGTCAGCTAACTCATCTGGCATGTTATGTATCTATAACGTTATTTGTCCAATTTGTACTATTTTTCCTGCGACCTGTGCACTGTGGAGCCTGGAAGAGACTAAGAGCTTCATACGCACCTCAAATGGACTTCAATATATACGCATGTGTGAACCCACCTTCAGGCTTAACCACTACAACCGTATACAACGTGATCATTCCGTACTGCGGATTACGCTGCCAGCAGTCAGCCCCAGGGCACAAAGAAATGACGTCTTATGGGCTTATGTGTGCAGAATTTGGAGAGGTGGGGTTCTTGCAGGTTTCCGTCCGGCCCACCTGCACCCTATAGTCCATATGTTCGCCATTAACATGTAACTTGTTATCATTTATGCAGATTTTGATATGATCACACATTCTAGGGTATCGTTATTGGCGAATATTGGTACCACTGTCTCTAATGAAATATTTGCAAGGAAGTTTGAATATAGAAATAGATTAGGTTTATGGCGTGAAACACTTTTTCATGAAACTCTAAAGGCCAGGTAGGCCACTCCACTATGGTTTTTCAAAAGCATACTTCTACATATTTTCAGTTTGATGTAAAGTTACATGTCTCAGCTCTGTTGTCATTAGCATCTCTAGACACGTACTAGAATTTCTCACCTTGCTTAACGGCCGGGTCAGACTATTAAGATTTCACGGTGCAGTGCCTTGAGGCATGAACTTCAGTAAAACATATTGTTAACATGTACATAGCATACAACAAGGTGTTACGTTATTCCATATCACCTAAGCCTGGCTAAGGTACCTGACCGCGGGTAGAATCGAGCGAAGGTCGGAGGGTGATCCGACCCGCGGGAGGGCTGGGGCCGAGAGTAATGTGGAGAACATCGTGTTCTATTATATTCATGTCATACCCACCTAAGAGAACACATGTTTCGATGCAACATGTGCTAGAAGTTGAGAAAATTGGGTGTCCTTGTAGAAAAAAAATGTGCCAACGTCAGAATCCAGCCATCTTATTTTCGATCGCGCCGCACTCGGTCCGCGCGGAGTGCGTTCGATTTATTCGATGGAAGCCAGTGTGATAAAATTTAGAACCCATGTGATACGGGAAATTATCACCCGGTCCGGAACACCCAGATAGATCGTTTTCGCGGTCCAGGTATGACATAAAATGATTTATGGGACGTGCAAAACGTGTAGTGGCCTGGAGCTCTCGTTAAAATTACGGCTTAGGCTGACAACTCGGCCGAGCTAAATTCTTGATTTGTAAAGGGGGCTTAACAAAAGCCCATCACATTTACTACGTTGAGGTGCGCGGAATACTGATGATACCAAATGTTATGCAGCTAACCACTTTCCGACTTTCCTCCCCCTTCCTTCACAATGTAAACAAAGGTGACGTTTTTCTAGTCAGCTTTCTCAGTTCTTCCTGCATTTATTGATATGCCATTGCAAATGAAAAGTTTTGTTACAAATCTGAAACGTTTTGTTATAAAATGTAGTATAGATTTCATACTGTTTCTTCCCTGTTCTTATTCACTTTAAGCTGATTCGCGAAGTACCAATGTCAACTTTAATACTATTACACGTTGAAAAGGATGTTGTTGGCATTTCCTACTGGCGTTTGATTTTGTATTCCGGTCCTTTATTTTCTGCCGAACATTGTTATGGCTGTCATAGCCAGGATGAAAAATTGATCGCGTGCGTTGTGACGTAGATGTATCTTAAGTACAACCGTATGACGTGAATGCGATGCTACTTGGAACAGGAAACCGTGGGTGGTAACGTTACAATCTAGAAACTTTAGTACATTTCACTTCCTAATGACAACTACCTTCGCCAGGAGTATTCGCTACCCTATCGTCAGCTTTGGATTTCAGTTAAAGTTTACCTTAGACCTGGCATGACAGAAATGAGTGAAGCGAAAATCTTACCAGCGAAAGCTACTGAAAAAGAACTTAATAATCAACAGTAACTTGAATATAAGAATATTGTTGGTGCTGTTCTGTATCTTGCAACAAAGAAAACCCGTGAGTACAATGGTTGACAATTGCACTGACGTCAAACCTAAACAACTCAAGACCAATAATCTTGTCGCCATGGGCGTGGAAAGGCACCTGGGATGAGCACATGCAAACTCCCATTTTATATATGTCGAAATATCACGAAAAGAAACGTGATTGTTCTAACTTGTGCCTTTTTTGTGATGAAGAAGTCGGTGTCAAATCTCCTACACAGCATACATGAATGTGCAACGAAAGACTAGATGCGCAAAATATTACACTGTCAAATATCAGTAAATCAACATTGTCTATCATTAACTTACTTTAAAGATACAACAGCAAATAAATAGAGCTAACACGTGGACTTTCCTGTACCTACACGACGACGTACTGCACACATTATCTTACCGAACTGAACACGAGGTGAAGGAACAGACTATATGCACAAAACGTTACAACACAACCGAAATATGTAAAACACGCAGTGTCATGTTGAGATCTTCACTTCTCTTTCTTTCAACATGCCTATCGAAGACGTCATCAGGGTGTATACAGCCATTCCTGATCCCGACCGTTGCATTACAAGAAACATACCTCAATATTTATTATCAATAGATATATCATCAGAAAATAGACATAACAATCGAAAACATTGTTGTCGAATATGGGGATGTTTTAGACTATCCCGGCAACTGAATAGATTAAGAAACGCAATGAAGATACAACAACAACTTTAATGCTTCTGCATAATCCCTGGGGTTAAACCCTACATCCAGGGCACTGGGACAATATATGCACCCCTCCCCCCTAAAATATTAGACCATGTCTTTGACAGCATTGGCTGTTCTCCTGAACAGACGCTTGACAGCGTCCCTGAAGAACCTGTTTCTGCAGGCGTACAGGATGGGGTTTGGGAAGGCGGAGAGGAGGAAGATGAGACTTGTCATCCTCAGGACCAGCATGTCGCCGGGCCCCGGCTCAACTCGGGAGGACGACACCACATAGGCCAGCACCATGGACACCCACGTCAGGAAGAAGATCACGATGGCGAGCATCACCGTCTTGGCCGTCTTGATCTTCGCCTTGAAGTCCTTCAGCCGAGCGTCGTAGCAGACGCTGGGGAGGATCTTGCGCGAGTGGGAGCGAGCTTCCTTGAAGATGAAGACGTAGGAGTAGGTGATGAGACCGATGGCGGGAAGGATGCAGACGATAAAGGCGACGTCAGACACCGCAGCGCTGTTGGTACAGACCAGCAGGCCGGCGTTCAGGCGGTAGGAGTTCCCCTGGAAGAGCCCCACCACCGCCATGGTCAAGGTGAACAGGAGGGTGCACGCTATGGCTACAAAGAAATGAACGTTAGTGTGCCTCATTTACATCTCATTAGCATATTCTAGATATATTCTACAGGCAATGCTGACAACATTCCGCTGGAATCACGGTAGAATTATCTACGGCAATTCGACGGCAAATCTGAAATAACATTGCATGAAAGATTATGATTTACGACATTTTTCTAATGTTACCTTAGTTTGCATCACAAGGGCCAATGCATCTTATTAAAGTAAAGGGCCTATTTTCTTCAGCTATACGCAGGTTGGTCATTAAAAATCATCCTTAATCGGACTAACGTCTTGACACTAATATGAATAGAAGTAGAATCCTGTTAATTGCATGACCGATTTGTCAGTGGATTTTATTGAATTGCCAGGTTAGCGGATTAAACATAGGAGAACAAATAAGTGGCACTGGCCGCAAACAGACAACTTTGTTAATTCTAACAGTTTTTCACTTGCCATTGTTCCTTTGAGGTGCCGATATCAGGCAGAACCGCCTGTCCATAGTCCCTTGACATGTCTTTTTAATGACCGGCAAGTGTCTGTTTGCCTGATCATTTGTCGAAAAATCGACAGGAGAAACCGTAACAAAATTATCACAAACGAATGTGTATACCTGTGGGGACGCTCCGCCCGGTGAAGCGGTTGCGATACTCGGTGGGGTGGACGATGTAGTGATAACGGTCGAACGACAGGATTCCCAGAATGCACGGCGTGAAGGTGATGGAGACCATGAACAGGATGCCCTAATTTGGCAAAAAATTAACGAATTATGAAACATTTGATATTTCAACATGATTTGTAGATGAGGACGTAGGTGATGAGACCGATGAGTATCTTAAGATTCCCGTAGTTTTCTTTTTAGAAATGGTAGATTTTGGAGCAACTGGGCCGCAACTTTTCCTTATATATTACTTACATACTTTCTGATAGATATCCAAAGTCGAATGATATTCTGCAATCTACGTAACGTTATACACACATGTGACAGCATACAATTCAGTACCATGGACGGAAAACTGGTGAGAGCTGGGTTTTTGATGGTTTTGATATTAGCACTCAATAGTTTCTCTGCTTTAGTATGTGTATGTATGTATGTATGTATGTAACGGTATGAATTATATAGTAAAAGTACAGAGAAAACACCGTCAATTTTGTACAAGCACGTAAGGGTATATTTGTGGTAGTCGGAGATGTGGTTATGAAGCCGTAGATGTAATTGTGACAATGTATGTAATTATTGTTATTTGTCAATAAAGCTTTTAAAAACATCGACGGAAAACGACTGCTTCCATCCTACAAAGCAAAAGGCAAAGTGCCATAGTGTAGAATTCTACTTCTAGTAATCCAGCCCACTTCTAGGAATCCAGCCCAGCCAGCACTTAATAGTACAGCCGCTGCACGGTTGTGCTATTGGGTTAATCGCATTAGTGACGGATCATGCCTTTGAGTCAGATTAATTAAACTCTCATGCAGGTATTTTTGGTACGCAGTGGGTTTCATATTTCATATTTATGGTAAATTGCCCTTTCACTCTCACTGTAATTGCGCCCTGCGGAGTCTTATTCCAACCAAGGACACCGCATAATGCCTCTGCCTTCCCAGCTTACAGATCTTACTAAAACGAGTTATTTTTGGTGCACTGTCGTGAGGTTAATACCGGATACCTGCGAGAGTACATAGTGGTGCTAATACTTGGTGACGCGCACGGCGATTCCTCTATTGGGAAACGTCTTCTTGGTGAGAAATGTCCGCGTCGAAGTTCCTCTCATTTTGCCCCCGAAAGTAACGTCTCCTGTGTGTGATTTACCAACTTGAAAGGTTTTGGCCCATCGACGTGATCCATATGGATCAATTTCTCATTGAAAAAAAATCACCTAGCTAGCCCGTTAGCGTCTTGAGGTCTGTAGACAAGGAAATTTAGCTTCCACCTTCTATCTGTCTAAATTAACTTTCCTCGGGGGAGCCTGTTCGGGGTCAGGACTTGAAACAATATCTACTTACCAAATATCATGAGAATCCATCCACGGATTCTGGAGTTATACTGACACACAGATACACAGACAAAGCACACAGACACAGACACACACACACACACACACACACACACACACACACACACACACACACACACACACACACAAACGCACACTTACGAAC
Source organism: Branchiostoma floridae (assembly GCF_000003815.2). Lineage (NCBI taxonomy): Eukaryota > Metazoa > Chordata > Leptocardii > Amphioxiformes > Branchiostomatidae > Branchiostoma > Branchiostoma floridae. The sequence continues at coordinate 13,072,728 of NC_049985.1, read as the reverse complement.
GGCACAAAAAATATAGCCTTCTTGCTAAACTTGATTGAATTTCATTTCAGGTCGTCAGGTGATGGTGCATCAAAGACCTTTGCTTTAGACCACAAGAGCAAAGCAAGCATTCTAATGTCATTTCCGACGCGCCTACAGGGTTTCCTGGAAATATGTACTACTACTAGGAAAATTCACTGTTGTTCGGCCATTTCCTATTTTTAGTGAGACTTGACCACTTTTTAGTGCAAACCGCAAAGCGGGGATGTATCGATCGACCGGCTTAACTCATGGAAGCCGAGCTTTTACAACATCTCAAAAGGATCAGGAGCGAACCGTTCTGACGTTGGACATCGGCTTGACTCACTAATTGCGTTTCAGGAGATCGTTCCTACAAGTGAATTATTACCTGCATCTTTGCACAGAAAGTACTCCATTTATTTTCACCGTCAAACGGCAACACTCTGGCCTCTTGCAGAAACACCATTTTGTTGGCAATCGACGGTAGAGCAGCCAAATGTATACTAGATATACATTCTTCATACTCCACCGAAAACTCTATAAAGTTATACTTTCCAATTGGCTTTAGCCAGTGTGGCGTATTTTGGATTTCGTCATGTGAAGGCAAATATTTTTACTTAACCAAATACATCCCAAACCCCCAAGCTACTTTGTAATGCTAATCGTCTTGCCTGTTCAACGGTGTTTTTTTCTTCAAACTGATGAGATATTTGGCCTGTTGTTATTGTGAAACCTTGAAGGGAACTTCATGGGTCGAAGTGTTGTGAAATTGGTAACCTCCACTAACTTTCCATGTGTATCAAATTCATGACAACTACGCACATTTCTATTTTTACCGCAAATTAAAACAGCGGGTTTTGCGCTCAAAAAGTATATGCAGGTGCATAGCCACATTATAATTACCTGAGCCGGTTTTTATCAGCTTGTTGATAGTTGGCACAGGTGCAGGGTGCTTGTGATAAGCGTTGTTTTCGTCATCTCCAAGATTGAGCAGAAGGGTTCTTCCGCAATAGTGATAGAGTCGTGACACAGTGCCTATTTTTGTGTTCTTTCATGAATTGTAGATATCTATTATGTTTGCAGTACGCCTTCATGATGAATTTTCATTGATAGAAAAATTTGCAGAGTACAACAGAATCTGATTTCATCTCATCTCATCTCATCTATGACCTTATTCTATTTGTCCGTTGGGGCACCACAGCAGACCTGGTTACCAGTTTTCTCCACCCTTCTCTTTACCGCTTTTCTTTGCAATTGGATGAACCTATTGCAACCCATAGCAAACTACATCTAATAACCCCCATATATTACTGGTCATTACGTACCGATCAGTTTGACATGGAAGCTTAAGTATACCTATAGCTATTCATTATGAGGCTCTTTAGCAGCCTTACAGGTTGGGCCCCGATTGCTTAATTTGTTTTATGATTGCTTAGCTACATCTACGATCTGATTGTACGCGGTTTCTTGTAAGCTGAGCCTCCCCCGGTACGTTACAATCAGAAGATATGCACAGCCAGAAAACACCACATAACTTATCCTCTTGGGTCTCAGACATCCTAAAGAAAAAATTCAACATGAAAACAGAAAGCCGGGAGAAAACTTGCACCTTTTTACATGTACGACGTGTATTCGCTCCCCAAAACTGTGTGAGCTCATAGGCCCTGCTTTTAAGATAATACTTACAGTTTACATTAACGTGTTTTTTTTTTAAATTAGAGAACTAACAGATAAACTTCGTTCATCTAATAAGTAATAAAAGGCCCAGCAGACTGCTAAGTAGGCAGTATCGGCCTAAACGCATATAGTTATACTTAGCTTTAGTGGCTTAACCCCGCAGTAAAGGTTATTTTATTCATTCAATGAAGTCTAGAATTCCCTTATTAGTTGCGTCCAGATGTCATACATAACAATTGCGTGGTTACGGATTGATCTAACCGGCCAGACGTCATGTCTATCATGATTTGACATTGATTTTACAGACGACGTGGATAGAAGCTATAGCTAGCGGAAACAATGTTATTTCGTTTTAGATTTACAGAAAAAATACATCTCCGTTGCACTGCCATTGGTCTAGCTGTTTCTGCATCCTCGAAAACAGTTAATTCAATTAACCATTTGCAGTTGTACTGTCATATGTGTTTTGTGTGAGAAGAGGCCTGTATTTAGGAAATTATGTGATACCATATTATCATCTTGTTGGGCAGGCCGCAGACGCCAACGCAGTCTTTATCATGGAGTAATATGTCGAAATCAGGCACACCTACAGTTGTATATGCACGCTGATCACAACGCTACAAAACACCCGAGTGTCATCTGGAATACTTATAAACATGACTGGCAGAAGATCGTTACTGGGTGCACTGCTGTATGTAAGGAAACTTGTTTCAGTGAGACGTATGCTTCTACCGTAATCAGCGCGCGCTTTTATTTCCCCCGTCACTTCACGTCTGCTTCATTTTTGCTAGATTTCTGACAAATACGTTTTGTAAGACTTGCCGACAGTTTTCAATAAGCCATTCCCAACTTTAATTCAATAACACTCATCCTCCCTACGTGGCTTTAAAATGCAGATGTGCGTCAGAGGAATACCCTCCTACCTGTACGACACATGCCGCCTCAGTCATGTGTGCCCCCGCCACCGTGAGCAGTACCGCCGCCTGGGGTGCCATGACCAACACCTGTAGCATCTGCCCGCCTGACAGGGCGCACAGAAGGTAGTTGGTCGGCTGCCGTAGGTCCTCAATACACATCACCACGGCTAGAACAGTCAGGTTGGAAAGGACGCTAGCGATGAGGATGGATACTATCCATGCGGTTTGAAAGGCTTGGGACGCCCCGGACAAGTCCGGCGGCAACATCCCCGAGAGGTTAAAGTCTCCCGGAGTGTCTACCATCGCCTTCCCCCTGACTTATGAGGCGGCAGTCTGTGTGCGTGCGGAGTTTTGCTGTGCGTGTCGTCACTAATATTGTACTGGAAATGGGCGGGACTTTACCGGAAAACTGGCGGCAGGAGAGATTAAGTTCTTCGGTTCGCGCAGCTGCGTCTTCGGTACATGCTTATAACTCAAGGATATTAAAAACTCAATAATCTTTCCCAATTATGAAACTAGGCAGGCTACTTAGATCCTGTAAATAGATATTTACATTGGATAGCTTGGATGGTACCTCTGAAGATCTATGACAAGTTTACCGGGATCTTTCTTCTGATGACGCACGTTACAACAGGGACCACTCGGCAATTCAGCACAAAGGACGGCACCCGCTGACATACATGTAACGTTATCGTTATCTGAGGGTTTCCGAATCCTCTTCAACAGCAAGATTTCTGTGTAAAAGTAAGGATGAATACACCGGTTACTGAATCTTCTGCGGGGTCGAAATGTAGCACGAGAGATGAAAATAATCTGACATGAGGGGTGAAAATAATCTCCCACTCAAAAGGACGGTGCACTTAAGCCGCTGAAACCAAATGGTCTCCTTAAAATTTACCAAGCACAAACGTCGTACCCAACTAAAAGCTTGACCAAACGCTATCGTTGTGGGGCCACAAATGTAAGTTGTCACATTTGTCTTTCATTTATAGAAACATGGATGTGCCGTACGTCGACAACGTCCTTTGACATTTTGAAAGTGCATTTGTATCTACAGACAACGTGATCATATATTTCACGATTTGGTTACTCTCGAAGCAGAGGTTAGGCTCTGGCTGTTTTTTTTTACGTTTTTCTATGTGTTTTTTTACGGGCTTTCTATTTTGTACTGAAATCTTGATGTTAGGCCGGGAGACATCAAGGTTTCAGCACGAAATAGAAAGCCCGATAAAACGCCTTAAAAACGTCAAAAACAGCCGGATCCTAACCTCTGCTTGGAGAGTACGATTCGGTTAGCTATTCGAGGATTGTAGCTACTATTCACAGAGATTTTCTGCATTTTGTTGGCTTCGAATCTATCACAAGTACACACTTTGATAAGTTGTAACAGTTTGTAGGATACCTTAACATTATTCCGACGTGCACGGTGGCGGGTCACGCTACCGCTGTACTTATCTGGCCTGCTTACTCCTCTGTTTGTTTAATTTCTACGGTTTTTCCAGGTAGAGGCTACGTGCATGGCATGTCACGACAACAAACACAAAAGGGTTCATCGACCACAAATCAGTACTCAGTACAACTGCCTGCGTGCGATGTTTAATGGTTTAATAGCGGAGGGTTTCATGGGGAAAGTGGCCAAACGCCCCTTCGTCCCGGGGGTGCCGTTGACTTCAAAGTGGGGGATGTGCGGCTTGTTGTGAGGGAATACGATTGTATACATAACGCTGACGCATAAAATCTTGTTATATGCACATATTTCCAACCATCAAACGAAAGTAAGGTGAAGGATGTACCGGGTGTTTCTATTCCGATCTATAGGCTGTGTATTCATCTCCCCTTCCCCCAATTTTCATTTTCTTCCTGAAGCTCATGCTAAGTTCCATCCATCCATCCATCCATCCATCCATCGTTACGTATTCCCGTTAGCGGTAGCGTGGTAAAGTTGTGCCTTTGGTCCATTCATCCAATGGCGTCCCTCGTTATGCTACGGTCAAAATTGTGCGTTTTTTTCCCGGTGGACTGCCTGATACCGCGGGCGACCACTCGGCGCTTTTGGGATTAGGTCACGGCGTCTATTTGTTATCGGGTCCCGGGTTGATTTTAACACCGACTTAAAAAAAGCCGGGGGGCCCTGCCGTACCCGAAAATAACCCGATAGTCGCAGGGTGTCCCTTGGGTCCACATAAGGGTTACACCCGAAAGTGAAAAAAAGCAGCCCCTTAACTACCCGGCGGGGCCCCTTTTCCAAATTATTACCGTAAAATCTCCCCTACAAAAAATAATGGTCTCTTCCACTAAGGTCAAAGGTGAAGTACCACATGTGCATGTGTGTACATTGTGCCATGGTATTTTCTACCGATTTTGTGGTTCTAAACCCGCATTGATTAACATTCCTGTAGAACCACAGCGAGTACAAGTTTTTCTAGCACTACTCAGTCGGTTGGACGACAGAGAAGGAGGAAGAAATGCCCGGAGCGAGCCAGATCTTCGTGGGTTTCCGTGCCCTGGGTTACTACTCTAACCACGTTCCTCTACAGGTCCGCTACCATCAGAAACATCAGGAACACTACGTCATTACATGTGTGGGGAAGGCTTTCCACACTTATAATGTAAGTCTACGAGGAGTTATAGATCTTTGTCTTATTGTTGTTGATGTGATTATGATGTAATGTTAGATATTCAATAGTGTGCACGTATGGGTTACAAAGTTGCAAATTATTTTGGGGAGGGGGGCGTCGAAAAGTTTATACCGGCTTTAAACTTAAAAGCTAACTCTACATGTGTATGACATAGAGACTGCAATAGAAATGTGTCATGTAACAATAACATTGTAGGTATATGTAACATTTGAAAAACTGATCCAGTTGGCCCTTTTAAGGGTTGATTGCACGCAAGCATGATTAAAATGTTAGTTCAGGTATTATATATTAGTAGTAACAGTTGGGGTTCAAGTAGCGCCAACCGACTATACCAAACGCCTGTCAGGCTTTTGGCTCGATCGGTTATGCTGCTAGGCACTGGCTGCTAGGGTTGTGATCTGACGGCCCGGGTTTGATTCCCGGGAGTCAGGATATTTGTATATATCGTTTCTTTCTGTTCTACTTACCCCTCTTGTCGTTTCAATTATAACGTTATATTACATGTGGTCATATGACCTACTGATGTAAGCCCGATTTTAGTTTCAATAATGACATGTCTTTTCTCCATGCAGTGCTCCAAGCTGGGTATTGTGAGCGTGAGTGACTCCCACCCTGACACCATCACCTGTATGGCTGTGGATGCCTACCTGGTCTTCACAGGCTGCAGGAATGTCATCAGGGCCTTCGAACGGGGCAGACAGGTACAATTCTTCTTCTTCTTTGTTATACATGCCTAACCTAATTAGGCTGAGGGCTCCAAGCATGGTACGAAAGACGTACACAAGACTGGAAGTTTTGATCCACTCACACCAAGAAGGACAACTACTCTTTTTGATAAGTGTGGCGGGTTCTTTAACGTGCGTGGGGTGTGACTCTCCCCAAACACGGGACCTCCATTTAACGTCCAATCCAAGGGACAGCCCTAGCCGAAGCTAGGTACTCATTTTCACCTTAGTAAAGTAAGGAAAGTCGTGTAAAGTGCCTTCTTCTTCTTCTTTCGATTAAGGCAGCCGCCTTCAACTATTTGAAGATTATGCTGCCTTCCCCAAGGACACAAGATCACTGGCATGGCAGGTTTTGAACTCAGGACCTACATGTATTGGGCCAGAGTGCAAAGCTATTTGAAGATTATGCTGCCTTCCTCAGGGACACAAGATCACTGTATTGGGCCTGAGCGCAAAGCTATTTGAAGATTATGCTACCTTCCCCAAGGACACAAGATCACTGGCATGGCAGGTTTTGAACTCAGGACCAACATGTCTTGGGCCCGAGCGCAAAGCTATGCTGATTACACCATGCAATCTCACCAAAACTGATGATGTTTAGCCTGTGTATCAGTAGCGTTGTTGATAATGATGAAGACCTTTATTGTACATGTATACCCACTGTGTTAAGTACAGGTTGCAACAAAATGACACAAGAATTATATTCTACTATCAAAGTGAATTCAACTTCTTCTCGCGTCTTAGTGATACTAAAATGTAGGAACAGATTGATTTTGCAATCACATGTTTGTGTAACTTCATAAGAAATCTGAATTTGTCTGAATTACTATAGGTGTATGCAGTAGGGAAACAGGCTCTATCAGTCTATAAGTACGGTCTGACTGGAATGAATAGATAAGGTATATTTCTTGATTGCTGATTTCTTTTTTATGGTATCCGTGTAGATATATTACAGGTGTCTAGGTTTCAATGGTGCAATAGCATGAATAGGAAATATAATTGATGAATATCTCATTTAGAAGTTTCTATAGGAGGACACTTCATGTTTGATTATTGCATTAATGGTTGCCATGGCGCACAGGACAAACAGTACATGCAATCAAGCTGCAATGTAAGGATTGTGGGAAATGTCATCAAAGAATGATTGAATGGAATCTTCTTCTTTTATGGTTTCCTGTCAGTTACAAGTGGAGGATTTTCTTAGTTAGGCAAGACTTTCCTGCCACATATTTTGGTGAAACCTTAGGACTGGAGCCAATATAGATAGTCTTGTTGATGATTGGATATAGAAGAATTCTTGTTCACAACCAGGATGTACTTACTTTGCCTACATTTCAGTGTCTATCAGACACCTTTCTCAGAGCTTCTGACTGGACTTCTGCTTCTTGCCGTTCTATGTAGCCGATGTAGGTGGCACTATTGCGGCGAGAACACAATCTTGTTAATGATTGTTTACAAAGTTGTGTTTTTTGTTGTCCAGGTGAAGCACACCTATGAAGGTCATCAGAAGGATGTTCATCTGCTGCTGCCATTCAGCAATCACCTGATCAGTGTGGATGTGGACAGTGTAGTCAAGATATGGGACATTCAGTCAGAAGGTAGGCTGTAGTTATTTCTGTATCTTCAATAAAGTCTGCTTGTCAGTAGTACACAATAGAATTACTTATCAGTCCTTTGAAATTGTACATCTCTTTTGCCTTCTGTGCTTAAGATGTTAACAGTACTCTAGTACTGGTTTTGAAAGATTTATTTAGGTAATGTTGTATGTTGCAGAGTTATATCTGGAGATGACATTTGACAACAGGACGTTTGAGATCTCTGCCCTGATGCACCCCAGCTCTTACCTTAACAAAATCCTCCTGGGCAGCAGACAGGGCAGCATGCAGCTATGGAACATCCGGACCAAGTACGGCCACTTTTCAATACTTCAATGTTTTGTCATACGTGTAACTGTAAGCATTTGTGTAAAGGATTTTTGTCGTATAAGGCTGTTTTATATACATATTTTCATTGAGTTACTTCAGAAATGGAAATTCATCAGTGCTCTGTTGGTAATTAGTATTTGCACATTTTGCTGACATGTCTCCCATTGACTTTCACATTAAATCCCTCTGCTTGTGGTTTATTTTCACAGTAAGTTGCTGCATACGTTTGATGGCTGGGGATCCCCAATCACTGTTGTGGAACAGGTAGGGGCTGCAGCACTTGTGTGCAAAATTCACAGAATCAATTGTTGAAATCTTTAGTGAATGTCAGTACACTACACATTCATACAGTTGGTCAAAACCCAGTGCATCAACTCAATGTCCATGTGGCCGAGACCCTTGAGCTGTTAAGCAACGTGTGGTCCGGACAGTATTTGGATGTTAGACCACCAAGGAAGACTGGGTGCTGTATGTAGACCGACGAAGCATTCCACGAATTCGTCTTTCGATCTCATAAATCAGCCTCATTACCCAAATATTGGGTACCTAATGGCTGCAAATACACCAGATATTGTTATCATATTACTATATAATAAAAGTCAGAGCAAAAGATCTTTGCTGTGATCCAATGAACAGTAGAGACTGTGCCCTCTGCAGGCCCCTGCTGTGGATGTTGTTGCCGTGGGAACAGAGAGTGGGCAGATCGTGGTCCACAACATCAAGTTTGACGAGACAGTAATGAAGCTGTATCAGGACTGGGGACCAATCACAGCCATCGGATTCAGAACTGGTGGGTCAGGCACAATCTGATATCAAATCGTTCATTCACCTGGAAAGTTTGCCATTTGTCCTCTGATCTAGACTTACCAAAGATCTTGTAAAAGATAGCCAGTATATAAATCCTATAGACCTGACCACCTGCCAATACTATATGCCAAATTACAAAATTTATGCAGAGTAAAAACACTGAAATGTCTTACAGTTACATGCAGCCACTTTTCATTTTTTTTTAAACTGGTCATTGCACACCAATGGTTGAACTGCTGTGAATGGACGGTCTATTGTGGGAATACGTTTTTCCTGTACACAAACAAAAGTGCTTTGCTGTACATGTACAATAGTTGAGTTCTACTTACATGTAGCTCACAACTTTATAGTACATGCCTCAATTTCTTATATGTTATACCCCAGATGGTCCTCCAGTGATGGCTACAGGAAGTACTGTTGGCCACATTGCATTGTGGGATCTTGAGGAGAGGCGGCTGCTGGCCCAGATGAGAGAGGCTCATGGGACAGCAGTGACAGGGCTGAAGTTCCTGCCATCCGAACCCATGATGATCACATCAGCTGCAGATAACTCAATCAAGGTGCAAGAAAAAACAGGAAAATTCCAGAACATACAATGTTTTATAGTAAATATATAGTTCAATTTGATTCAAACACATGAATACCAAATTACCAAATTGATGCTGCCCCCAGAGGTAGGCTGTGTCACTATATATGATGTTTTTTTGGAGCTGATCAAAGGTTTTCTCTCTCTATTGTCTTACCTCAGGAATGGGTTCTGGACCAGTCTGATGGCAGCGGCAGGTTGCTGAGGATGAGGTGTGGCCACAGGGCCCCGCCCAACAGGATTCGTTTCCATGGCAACAATGGGCAGAACATCCTCAGTGCAGGTATGTTGTTTCAGTACCACTATCACAATGGCTGATTGCAGGATGTAAATTGTGATTTTCAAAACAAATGTCTGTAACAGTTAGATTTAAAAAAAGGGAAAATGTTCATGATTGCTGTTTTTTATAGTTATTTCAAAGGAAGACATTCTGATATTGCTGGAGTTCTTGAGGCATACCTTAAGCTTTTGCTCAGATAATATATTTTTCTGCCCTTCCAGGTCAGGACAGCACCCTTCAGTCCTTTTCTACTGTACATGACAGGCACAACAAGAACCTGGGACAAGGTATGTCTTAAATAAAGCATAAGATGAAAATTACAGACAGCCAAATGCATTCTTTGCATTCTGGTTATTTTTCTACCATCCTCTTCTTACTGTTCAATCTTGAGTTGCCTGTATCTAATGCCATATTTTCCAGTATACTTTAAAGTGCAAGACCTGCAGTGCATGATAGTGTTAACAAATTTCTGTCATCAAATGTATAAACTGTTTTCTAGCCTCCATGAAGAGACAACAGGCTAAGAAGAAGGGTATAAAGAACGATGAGCACAAGCTTCCTTCCATCATGGACTTTGCCTCAGGTATGGGTCTTAAATTATCAATTCTCATTGGAATACAGAAACTTAATATTGGGTTAAGGTATTTCCATGAACATTTACCTCCATATTTTTTCTCCATATTTTTGTCAGACTTTCCAGTTTAACTTTCCCCAAATACATTGAGCACTAATATCTTAATACACATATTTGATACAAAACAAATAATATCAAGAAATGTACATGTATATACATTTATGTATGTCTCTGGATCCCCAGGTTAGTGAATTCAGCAGATAGAAAAGTGTGAAGAACAATGACAGCCTGCCTCAGCTAACACTGATATGCAGCGAAGATGATGATGACGATGATGATAAGTTCAGAATACTATGGTTAAGACCATGTTGGAATTACCATATTTCCTTGAAGAAGTAACTTAAAACAACCTTTTATTTTTGTCTCAGAGACGACCAGGCAGAGTGACTGGGACTCCATTGTGTGCTGCCACAGAGGTCACAAGGTCGCGTCAACATGGAACTACCAGAAGTGCACCATGGGAAAACACAAGCTGGAGCACGACAGGTGGAAAACACAGAGCGACATGGGAGTGGAGGCACTGGTGAGAGGAGTGCATCTCCTTCATGCAAAGTGATATACTGTTTGATATATTGTAGAGAATGTCACTTTTTTTATCAACAACATCGAGTAAAACAGAATTCTGTCACAATGTCTCCCTAGGCGGTGACCATCACATCCTGTGGTAATTTCTGTGTGGTTGCACAGAGCTCAGGACATGTAGATGTCTACAACATACAGTCTGGTATCTACAGGGGATCATATGGAAGCCCAAAAGGTAACTCTTTACTTTTCTAACCGTTTAAGATTTTACTAAAACACTTCATTCGAAGGAAATATTTGAGCCCTTTTAGTGCTGTGAGAACATAAATTACAATTGTTTTATTTTGTAGATGTAGATTGGTTAAAATTTGAAATTGTATTGTAAGGCATACTAATCTACTCGTACCAACTCTAAATCCTGGGCATTTGGAGTGTACATTATTTCATTGTTTTGCAGCACATAATACCTCTGTCAGGGGAGTGGCAGTAGATGGACTGAACCAAGTGACTGTCACAGGGGCCGCAGACTGCATGTTAAAATTCTGGAAGTTCAAGTCAAAACAACTCCTCCACACTCTAGAACTGGACTCACCTGTGTCTCAAATGGTGCTACATAGGGAAAGGTAGGTCTTGAAATCACTGTTACAACAAGGATGTTCCTACCATTGATAACAGTACAGATCATCTTAACGTCGACTTCAAACTGGTGGGTTCTTTGGGTTGAAATACAAAGTTTTCTTTCACAAGTAGAAATGTTGATGTGTTCCATTATTTGAGCCTGCATGAAATTAAGACTGAATTTATCTGTTTATACTTTTTAAATGTTTTATGTTATATCTTCATGTCTGATAGAAAACATGCATGAGTGTTGTGTTTACATTTGTATCCCAGCAACATGCTTGCCGTAGCGTGTGATGACTTCACAGTTGTTGTTGTGGATATGGAGACAAGGAGAGTGGTGAGGAGGTTTTCAGGACACCAGAACAGGATCACAGACATGGTGAGAATTTCAACACATGACTGATGTTCTGTAGGTAGACTTTTTGTTTTGTGTGTTGCATGAAATCTTGATTGTTACATGCAATGGAGCAATATATGGTGAAAAGCATTTTGAGCCTTGGTGTAAGTCTGTCTTTATTTTCCTTCTTACATGCAGACCTTTAGCCCAGATGCCAGGTGGCTGGTGACATCATCAATGGACTGTACAGTCAGGACATGGGATTTGCCAACTGGGAGGTCAGTTTGTTTCCTTTACTCAATGTATTTCACTTTTTATACAGTTATCATGTATAAGTAAGTCATTTCTATCAGCTGCTACACAATTGTGTCAAAAATGGTTGAAAAGAAAGAAGTGTGAAGATAAAGCTAGATCTTTTAGCTGTGATGTTTAGGCTGCGATGTTAGATTCACCACAAGAATATCTTTTAACCGCTCATCACTGTATTTGTAATACTTTATAGGCCTACAAAAATTGGGATAAAACATAAAATGCAGAACATGACGATGAATATGTACAAAAGCTCCCCATCCCTTTAGATTACTGAGTGAGTGAGTGAGTGAGTGAGTGTGTTTGTGAAGAGTGCATACAATTTGTGAAGAGAAAATGCCTATAAGTTGACATGTTCTCCACCGCCCCCCTCCCCAGCCTGCTGGACTGTTTCCTGTTAGATGCAGCCTGCACCAGCCTGACCATGTCTCCCACTGGAGACTTCCTGGCCACAGCACATGTGGACGATGTTGGCATCTACCTGTGGTTAGTATAGTACTGTTCCAAACCTACTAGATTTATGCTTAGTGTACTTTTGAACTTAAACCTTTATGCTGTCATATTCTACATTGTCTGTAATGTAGTTTGCTTGATGTGTATATTTGTGACAGCAAAAATCAATGCAATGCATTTCCTTTGACTGTACAAAAGACTAGTTTCACAATCAAACCAGTGACAGTCAGCCTTTTTTCATTTGGTACGGTGACTGAATTCAAGAACTTAATTCAAGGTTTTATTGAAAACATGATCAATGTAATGTCATTCAACATATTTCCAAGCCCTGCAATTTTGCCACTTACAAACCTCAATGCTGACAGGCCTATCACTATATTCTGTCTTTCCCACAGGTCCAATGCCACCTTGTACAGCCATGTGTCCCTCAGACCACTGCCCTCCACGTACCAACCACTGACCATTGTCATGCCAGGCACACGGGCCCCATCTGATGGTCAGTTACAGAACTCTTTACACTAAAATCTACCTGTGGTTTATTTGTAGACAAATAAAAGTGATGATATAAATGTTGACAAGATAGGAGTATGGTTAGACAAAAATGTCAATGATTGTTTGATATGCCTAGCTAACCCATAGTTTCATAATCACAACAATTTTACCGGAAGGTCTTTTTTGCAGTTACCTTGCTGACATCAATCAAGTCAGAAAATTCATCAATTTTTACAACATGTTTTATGTTAAATGGTTTTTTGTTTGTAGATGAAGAAGAGGAGGACATTGCGGAACCCGAGTCAGCCAATGAGATTCCAGCCTTCAAGTCACCTGACCAGATCTCAGCAGAACTGATCACCCTGTCTCTGCTGCCAGACTCCAGATGGAAGAGTCTGACTAACCTGGAACTCATCAAGGTTTGATGCTCATGTCATACACATCTCTGTCTGGACTTATATATTCTTTACAGTTGTAAATGCTCCACTTATAGTCCTTCCCTCACCAGATGGTACATAGTGCAGTGCCGATCTACATTTCTGCTGGTCTGGGCCATACAACTTTGTACAATTGCTACATCGGGGGCTTAGTCAATGGGTAGTGGTCTGTGTATTCAACTGCTACACTCTTTCCCAAATGATGAGTGATCAGTAGAGAAAGCAGTATGTACATGTACCATATTAAAAGTGTTTAGTATGATGGGGACTAAACACAACCTACTAAAGGCAAGGCAAACACTTCTTTGACTATTTCACTTGCGTCAATGTGAAAGCTTAAGCAAGAGACAAAAAAATTGCCCTTTTGTTTGTTGCCAATATTAACATTATTCTCAAGCAGCAATGGCCAGTTTTTTTTATGATGTACAGTTTTGAAATGTTGATGCAAATTCCAAGCATGTCATATTTCACATTTCTGTCATTAACTTGATTGGAATCCTCTGTGCTGCTGACAAATGTTGTATGCTGACCTGACTGCCTTGTTGTTTTCATGACTACAGAAGCGCAACAAACCCAAGGAACCTCCAAAGGTCCCCAAGGCTGCTCCATTCTTTCTACCCACAATTCCTGGACTGGAGATCAAGTTTGCACCAGAGGAAGAGGGGCCAAAAGAGGTATGTACAATTCATCTTCATGTTACTTAAAACTTGTAACTTGCAGGTGTAAGTGTCCATGGCACAATCTCTCCTGTTATAGACTTTATCAGTGGGCTTGTTTGTACATGTATCTCTTTGGACAAGTACTTTTCAGTAAAAAAACAGATTGTTCATTGATCCTTGTTCCTTTTAAAGAGTTAAGTATACTAGCACTTAATTACAACATGTATCAACGCTTTCTCTTCCTTGTAGCCCTCTTCTAAGATCATCAACCTGAGCAGTCTTCAACCCCAATCTGAGTTCCAGAGGCTGCTACAAGGGTGCATGGATAAACCTGACTGTGAGTTTTACCTACTGTTAGTCCACAAAGGCATACATACAGCAATGAAGCTGAAAGAAGAACATTTGGAATGGTACAACTGTTGAATATGTTTGCTGCATTGTTGGATCAATTCATACCGTTTGGCATTTTTAAAACGTTGAATGATATTTTCTACCATAGATGACACAGTCAGGAACAAGTTGCGAGACCTTGGACCATCAGCTGTAGATATGGAGATCAGATCCCTGGCTCCGGAGGGTGGGGGGAGTGTGGAACTTATGGAAGAGTTCCTTAAGTTCCTACATCATGTCTTCACAACAAGACAAGACTTTGAACTCGCACAGGCATGGACAGGGCTGTTCCTCAAGGTAAGGCTTTCTTAAGAAAGTTGACATACTTTATGTACATACTTTGATGACAACAGCTTGGTATCATGAAATATACTATGGTCAAGTTGTACAGTAGTTGTATACAATACATTATCTCACACTTATGTATAACATACATGGAGTAGAAAAAAGTTTGGTGTCACCTCACCATGCACTATAGATTATTTTCCCACCAACATTCTGCATTACATAATGAATGACTGTCATTGAAAATGAACAAACAAGTGCTTGAAAATTTGTGATAAACCATGAAAAAAGACCCTTTAAGTTGCTGTTAAATTTCCAGGTCCATGGCAGAGTCATCACCACAGAACCACTACTACAGCAGCAAGCTCAGCAGTTATTAAACACCCAGGAGTCAACATGGCAACACTTGCAGGAGAAATTCAACCAAAGCATTTGCCTCATCAACTATCTAAAGAGTGCTACTCTGTAGTGCTGTCAAACTGTGCAAGGAAGGTCTCTGCATTCCATGGAGATTTTTTTGAGACAGTGCTTTGTTAAAATGTTCCATAATTGTTTAATGCCCAGCCCTTTGAAAAGCATCATATAGTACGTGTAACCTTGATTTTTTCTCCAGAAAAATGAGCTACGAGATAGTGACATCCCTTATACTAGTAACTCACTGCCTGTATTCCTGTTGAAAGTAGCTGTCTATTACTAACTCATGAAATATACATGTAGTATGATGATTTTTATAGCATTTGAATATTTATTCTGTGCTGCAGAGCTTATTTTAATCTAAAGAACAAGATGTACTGTTCAATAGCCTTGTTTTGAAAGGATTAAAAAGGAACAGTACCCGGGTATTTTGTCATGTTTTTCCTTGAGTTTCTCCGACATCTCCACTGCTTGCATTCAATATTACATTTTTGTTACATTGCAGTCGAAATTTTGACCAGTTTTAGCCTCCCCGCAAGGTCCTTGTATAGTTAGAACTGCTCAAAAAGTACTCAGTGGAACAATATCATTTGTTCTATGTGGACAGCTGGGTACTATAAAAAGGATTCTTGTTCTTGTATTGATGGCAAAATTTATCGAAAGAAGTTAAGAACCACCAAAGTGGTTATGTTGGTCAGGTGGTGCTTTTATATGAAGAGGCGGTCACTGATTTTTAAACTAAAACCTCTGAAGGACCCAAAGCTTAATTTTAGGTTAAAGATGTCAACACTGTGACAAGAAAACAGACTTACAACACAATGGGATGGGAATGTACATTGCTTTATTATGCATTCTCAGAATCACCTCTATTTTTAGTGTTACTAGACAAAGTTTTCCTCTACTTCATCACGATAGTTGTCCTTGTTTGTATATACTCAAGGAAATCTATTGGTAATTATGAAATATCGTTTGGTGCTAAGATACAACATAGTTTGGTGTAGTATTGATCTTTTACATAAAGGACAAGCTGTAAAAATAATTGACTCGATAGGAAGGCTACAATACCCAAGTGAATTTGTTATGACAAAAAAGGAATTTTTACTTTCTAACAATCAAATTTATTCTTACAGGCTCTCTATTATTTAGAATTTTCACCTACCACATAGACCATTCTTCTTCACACACTTTCTAGTAAAACCACTGTAATAGCACAATTACATGACACTACCTGGGATATACATATATGTGATAGATACTGATTTTCAGACGTGCTGCTATCTTCAGCATGTTCTATTGTTTCGAATGAGAGGCTATGTTTCTTAACGCTGCAGGCCTTCCTGCTTCAAGTGAAGAAGGATGGATCTCATGCGCCCTGTGTCCTTGCTGCCCTTAGAACTCTTGGGGTTGAAGTCACACATGCGCGCCACACGTTCCCACTCCTGACCAGGGTTGGACTCCGCAACTTCCTCTCGGAATGCCTCTTCTGCGGACCTGAATTCCAAACAAAGTACTCTCGTCAACTTTCATCTTTTACGCGAAAGGTTATGAATAGATGGACAACACCTATACAGGAAACACATATTATGACAGAAGAAAAATGTATGGCTTTGGATAAAACAAGGTCTGAAAAATACAAGCAAAACAATGTGAAGACGTGCTGAAAGAAGCAAAGAGGGTGGTTGAAAATATCTTGTGAATGAACCCTGGAATAAATTAGTTTGCACTGGTAACTAAAAATTCACTGAAATAAATTATACAACATAGATTTCAAATAAAGGTACTGTGGTCACTTAGGATATTTCACAAAAGATTTGCATACAAGAGAACTGAGATCATTCAACAATTATAGACAAAACTATTTCACAAACATCTACATGTATTCACAAAGTTAACAGTTTTCATAATACAGTAACTAAATAGGTTTTAACACCTAAAGGTACATGAACATCCATTTAGATACACAGTAACTTGACATAAAATAATTGTAGAACATGCTTTACATTCAGTTCACAAGTCCATTTTAAAGTTGCTAACAACAGTAAAGATATGTCTGAACAACAACAAGCATGCACAGTAAAAGCACTACAAGCAAGAAGCATGGCATGTACATGTATGTAACACAACAATATGTACAAGCACCAAAACATACAAAACCAAAACCTTAAGCCACAACAACGACTGTAAGCTACAGCGCTACAGTAGCATCTGGCAGGCTACGTGTAGCTACTGAGCACCAACATAATCCCACATACGTGCGGCTGCGGCGCGTGTGCGTCGCAAGAGCATCATCCTCCAGCTGCTTTAGCAGTTCCTTGTTTGCAACCCTTATCACCACGGCAACCACGAGACGGGCAAGAGAAAATAGGGGAGGGGGGACACACAAACATGCAGTTAGAACAGTGGAAGGTAGATGGAGCTGCAGTTAAAGAGGTAGTGATGGTGGTGGTGTCGTGCAATGGTGCGGTCCACAGAACAGGTACACAGCAATGACAGGCAGTGCAATAATTGCATGCAACAGGAAATTGCTTTTAAACAGTAGACTAGTAGGAAACAACAACATAGATTGATAGAAGGTAGTGGTACAGCTTCCTTTTAAAGTCTTCAGAAATTTCAACAATTAATAACAAATACGTGACTTCGGACTTGGTCCGACTTGCATATCAAAGCAACAGAGGAGACTTGTGCGTGACTGAAACCATTCTCTCTCTTTTTGTGTCAAGACTGTCAGAACATTAAAGGATGCTGTCCAACTATAAGTAGAAAGAAAAATTTCTCTAACAAAGATGGACTTGGTTTACTTGGTTAACAAAGTTACCAACTATCATGTTTACTAGTTTGGACTTCAGTTCTTGGTAATCTTACAATAAGTAAATACCATACGAAAATGTATCTAATTGTATTTGTAGTTTGACGTATAGCTCTCTAAAGGTACCTTACAGTGCTGCACTGGCACATTGGATTACATTGTATTAGTGTTCCTGTTTGAAATTATAGAAATGCTAGTACTAAATAGGTGGCAATGTGCCATGTCTCTTCACCCCCTAACAACTGAAATATGGCACATTTCTAAGTGTATTGTGTAAGTCCATCAGCATTCAGCAGCCAGGTTAGACAATGATGTGTTTACAGACACATCCGAGGGAGGGAGGATACCTATTAGAAGCCTTGGTTTTCTCCAGCTGTTCCTCCCTCTGTGCATACCACTTCCTGAGCTCATCTGCAGCCTCTTTCTTCCACTCTTCACGCAGTCGCTCTGCCTCAGCATCTATTTTCAACAAAACGAATAGGCTGAGAAACAGACCAATCACACAAATGAACCTTAAAATTTACAGCTAACACCATCTCACCTCACCTCATCTCACCAGTCCCGTAGTTATCTAAGATCTTTAAATTGATTTTACAAAATAAAAAACTTCATCATATTTCATTGTCAGAATCCAACATACATTTGTACAGTAACACTAAATCTTTAAATTGATTTTATTTTCATCATATTCATTGTTTCATTGATAGAATCTAACATGAAAAGACTGTGCACCTTTCTTCTCCAGCATAGCCTTCTGCTCTTCTCTCCACTTGCGGATCTTCTCAGGCTCCTCCCGTCTGGGTGCCGGGGTGGGCACAGGACCATTACTCTGTGGCTATTCAAACATGAGTGGATAATTAAACATGAGAAAGCATACCTTCTTTCCAATTCTGCAAAAAAATAACCACATAAAGCACTGCAGGTGCTGAAGTATGACATATATCAGAACAAGGAGATATAGATCTCAGGTTTCTGATGATAGCAGGTACATAAATAAAATCAATACTGCCTGAACTGCATCATTGATTGCGAGCATTGATCACCACTACTTACGGATTGTTGATCATCACACTCAAATTCCTACTATATATATATATCATAAAACATAATACAATTTCCACAACTTGGACTATTACGATCAGAATTATTGGTGCAAGAAATAACTAGGATGCCAGATGTATTTTATTATAGTTTTAATCCTTTTCATTGTATTTCTTCTTGCCCAGAACACTCAGCACTGAGTCATCAGGTACATTTGCTTGTGTGAAAAACATTCCCTGGTCTCTCAATTACCTGTAAGCAGTCAAATACATAAGAAACATTCTAAAAATGGATGTCCCTGTGTGAAAAGCCTCACCCCTCCCTGGTCAGCACCAAAGATGTCTCCGTTCTGCTGTTCCCCCTCCCAGTCTGCTGCCCCACTACCACTGTCTCCTCCTCCACCTGATAGAAAGTCCAGGTTATCATCCATGGCACTCGGAACTAAAACAAAACAGGAACAAAAAAGAAAAGAAAATAATAAACTCAAATGTTGCTTTTAACAAAACCCAACTTAAAATATTAATTATGAAGCAATTCATGCAAAGATTCATTCATTTTAAGACATTCACAAAAAGCTTGCATGGATAAAGGTGTGAAATACATGCTTTTCTGTCATGCTCATAATCATGCTTTCCAGTCTTTTTCTAAAATACATGTACAATGTACAAGACATAATAAATCAAGAATGGTGAAATCACAGTAACAAAATGCATGTCTGAAACTAAAAGGTCCGAGAACAAAACAAAACTTTGTGAACCAAGGCATTTTCAATTATTACTTTTTTTCCAGAGCAATGTTGTACATCAA
Source organism: Branchiostoma floridae (assembly GCF_000003815.2). Lineage (NCBI taxonomy): Eukaryota > Metazoa > Chordata > Leptocardii > Amphioxiformes > Branchiostomatidae > Branchiostoma > Branchiostoma floridae. Next base: position 13,052,965 of record NC_049985.1, on the reverse strand, counting down.
TGTCATCAAACATGTCAACCATCAATGTAACTGTTAAACTGCCTTACAGTAGCATATAGAAACATTCAAACTTTAGATTAAAACTACTTTAAACTATGATTGCACTTTTTTTCACAGAATACATTGATTAGACCTTAAATATTTTCTATTGAATGTAAAAAAGCTACTTTCATACAAAGTTTTCGTATAATGACAGGATTGAAAACATATTACAGTGTTTGTATGATACTTACCAAGTACATGTACAAAACAGGTGTGTTAAGCCACATGCTAATCCATCAGTTATGCAAATTATTAAGATTCAGTATAGAAATACATAATTTACAGAGGTTGGATAATGCTCTACAATAGTTTGGTGTATTTCAGACATCGTATGATGCAAATCAATCTACTAATTGGCATTTGCTAATTTACCAGATAATGGCACATACAACGACATCAATAAAATTTCCCATGGGTACATGAATAATCATCATACCAGGCACATGAAAGAATGTTGTGTCAATTTTAATCGTGGGTCATATGGAAAATAGCTTTCCTGTCTAGATTGGTCAAACACAACCATGAAGAGTGTTGTGTCTCTTCTTCCTACATGAGTGGGAGGGGGGTAGGAAAGGTTCTATGTTCCTGATTTACCACCTTCGCTACGCGTAAGTCACATGATTGCCGGAAGTGTCAGAAAATTGGTTTTATTATAATTTCGCGGGTGATTTTTGTACCTCTGTGGTCTACCAAAAATAAATTCTGGGAAAAAATTTCCTATGATAAACTGTAAAGCCACAAATCAAGGCGTTTGGGCTTGCGACCTCAGCTCAGCTCAGCGCAGTACTAACACCGGCACCCCCCTCCCCACGAGGCTGATGCTACGTGTACCGGAACGAGGATGACCCTTTTACCTTGTGCAGGGGCAGCTGGAGTCTCCTCTTGTGAACCCGCTACATCGTCATCTTCTATACCTGCTAGCTCATCCTGCTCCCGGGCCAGAAAGGCGGCCGCGGGGTCCTCTTCTTGCTGCTGTTGTGCAGGCTGATCTTCAAAATCACCGAGTCCGTCCGCCATCTTGATTGTAATGAGGGCGTTGTTCGGGTATTTTCGGCAGTCATCGGGTAGAGTCGGAGAAGGCAATGACGTCATTGTACATGTGGTCGAAGTCTGTTGTTCTTTACTTTTTGCAAGCTTTTCATTACCACAGAGCCACGAGAGCAGTGATGGGGGATTTCTACATAGCTCTTGTTGCTATTAATGTGTAGAGCATGTGTACTCAAATCTGAGATAGGAATAGGGAAATCAAACTGATGATTATTATTATTTCAGGTGATATTCATTGCCATTGAACAGGGTAGCAATCAGTGGGAGCAAGAGATACCTATACACAGTAAAAGAAGACTGGTATTCAAGCCAGAGATGAGCAGGTGTTTGGATTTTGAACAGCAGGTTTGAGGCTAGAGTAACATGCTATTGCTGTCATGAACATGACTTATCAAAAATGAATTACATTGTTGCATGCCATGGCACTCCATTGCGTGCCATGGCACTCCAAATTATGTGAGGATGCAGAGCAGTTGGCCTTGCTGTGTGTGCATTCTTCATGAGTTCAAAGCTGATCAGTTATCATGTTATTTGTTACTTTGCCTTTAAGAATGTACCTCACTCAGTGTGCTCATCAGTCATTTGACTTTGAGGCTTAGGAAATCATGTATATATGTGCAAAAGGCCAGGAACTGGCCCCTTCCATCAAGTAATACTGTCCCTTATGAGGTGACATACCCTTCTTTAGTAGGGAAAAATTAGGAAATTTGCCAGGGGAGTCAGTCCACACTATGGTCAATGTTTCCCCCTCCAGGGCTGGCCAAACCCTCTAGTAGCCAAACTCCCCTGGCAAATTATTCTCCTTATGACAGCCAGCCTAATCTCCAAGCAGATCTTGTTGTGGCAAATGGGAAGAAGTTTAGCCGGTAGAGGAGTGATATTGGCCACAGTGATTTGCCACAGCAAGATCTGCTTGGAGATTAAGCCAGCCAGCATAGTCGGTCTGGTAGAGACTAGTATAGGTCATCCCAGCCTTCACTTTATTTATTTTACCAGGAATGTACAACTCAGGTCAGACTAGACCAGATCGCCTAGTCTTGGTATCTATAAGGGATCCGCCTTGCACCCAGAATAAGGCCATCCATCTTAAAATCTGAATCAAATACAATGTAACTTGTTTTTTTTTGTCCTCTTTACAGGCACACTTCTTTGCTTGATCAAGGATTAAGCTTGATCTACTTTAGAAAAAAAGTAATCCCTGTCTAATTTTAATTTTAATAATTTTTTCAGGACTGAAAACAATTTTTCCCCGAGGACTTGATAACTAATTTTTTTTTATCCCATGGCCATGAATCATTTATGTTAAGAGGTATGTAAATAAACTACATGAATTTACTGTATTCTTACTACAAATAAATGTTAAGTGGTCGAACATCAGACTGAAGATGAAGCTTACTGGTGGTATCAATAAGTGCTTTTCTGACAAAGGGTATCACTGCTACTTATTCCTCACTCAAAGAGTTAGAACTCGAGTGAAAAACAACCATAACATTTCAGTATGTGATGTTTTTATTGTCTCTTTTATCTGGATCTATGGACTTGCTGAGATCCTATTTAGACGGCCTCCTGGATTGGTGGTTCATACCCCTCCGGTCTGTCCACCTTCTCTCCCGTCTCTGTGGTGGCAACAGGCTTGGACACAGCACCTGATCCCTCTCCATGGAGCTCCATCAGCTTGCCAACTGTCCAGATAGAAAACAATTATTAACACAAAGTAAAAACCAAATGACAAATTAAGCCACTGAAACAAAATACCTTTCTACGAGGAAAGGGAGAGCTAATGGATCTGCCAGGCTGTCCCCAACGAGTATGCAACAACAACATCAAAGACTGGTTGGGACAAACGGCAGGTCAGCTAATAAGCCTGGCAGAATATTGCCAGCCAAACTGTCCCTACAGCTTACAAGCTATGCGACATTATCAATGCACATAAAACTGATGTCTAGGCAGACCATACACTGTGTCTAGTTTGCTAAGAGCATGACTCACCATCAAACTTGGGCTTCTTGAGGACCTTGACCTTGCGGATGTACACGTCATGAAGGGGGTAGATTCCCTGGCAGGCCTTCTCAATGTCCTTGCCGACACTGTCTGGTATACTGGAAGGTAAAATAAAGGCAGTCATACATGCACTTGTGGAACATATATCACAGTTGTACTTCCTATTCTACCTTTTTTAAAATTGTATCTTTATTACCAAAAGAACATTTTCTATAGCTTCAAAATGCTTTAAGACAACAATCATACATTCAGCTACCCTCTACAATGGATCTATTGTAGTGTGCAAGAGCTTGGTTTCCTTACATAAATTAACAACCAAGAGTATTGTAGTCATTGTGCAAAAAGATGACTAGACTTACAGCTTGTTCACCACCTCCTTCAAGTCGTTGCTGGAAACTTCCCTGGTCATGATCTCAACCATCTTCTTACGGATGGCACGGATCTAAGGAATAAGAAGACAAGGAAACATGTAGCTACATTATCTTCATACCCAACAAGTCTGTAACGTCTAGGAATGACACACTGATCTAATACAAATGAGACAATATCAATTTCCTTTTGATGACACTTAAACAAGGCAGAAAGACTGACCTGGGTGTGCTGGGCATAAGCAGTCTTCTTGATCTGGTTCTGACGCTTCTTTGTGAAGCCGATGCAAAAGAGACGCAGCAGGTAGCCGTCCGTCGTCCTCACATCAACATTGGCCTCAATTAGAGTCTACAGTGGAGTGAAAAGAAGATAGAAGCCATACTTTAAAAATGATGATAAATGCCTGCACATTGTTTCTTCTTGTTAATGCAAGAACCATTCTTTGATACATTGTATAATCCAAGTAGGATCCCTTTAATTGTTATGACTTTGTGTGATTTCTTACATCTCAGCCTTGAACTCAATGCACCCTTTCTTACTTTATTGAGTTACTGCAAAACAACTATAGGCACTTGATTTAGAACCTACCTGCCACTTCTTGACCATTGACCTGAGCTTGTCCGTAGTGAGGTTCATGCCATGGAAGTTGGTCAGGCAGTTACGGCCCTGGACCTCCTCCACAATCAACTTGAACTTGCGGAAAGCCACCTCGTCGTTCTGGAGGTCAGCCAAGGAAACCTCAAACACCCGGTTCTTCAGACCCTCAGATGCGATCTCTGAAAGGAGGAATAATTAAAAACAATTTTGATTATCATGGAAGCTACATATCAATTCAGTTACATCAATTCATATATTCAATTCCATATCAACTAATTGTTCACTCATTCATACTCTGTATGTGCGGGCGACAGGAATTCTGGGTAATACTGTAAATGCATAAGTTTGCAGTGGTTTTAAGTTCGCGGTAGCGTCATAGACTGCAGTCTCGTACTATAATGGAAAAATGTTCGCAGCGGTTTTAAGTTCGCTGTGAGGAGACCACCACAAAAGACGCGAACATTAAACTACTGTGAACATTTCTGCATTTACAGTATGTCAAAGGCGAAGGCCCCAGAAGTAGAACGTAAACATTCATTCATTTTGTAGGCACCATCACGTTCAGCACGTTGTTACAAATATGGAGACAATGGTCAAAATGAGACTGTTAACGTCTTAGGGCCTTCCCTTACACATTACCCAAGACTCCTGTGCCCCGCACATGTATAAACTATGCGAAAGAGCTTATAGTTAAGTTGTATACAAATGGCTCGGTAGAGACTTATATCAGGAAAATAATCTGAAAAAAGGTCTTCTATAGTTTCCATCTTATGCAATAGACTGATGTGCAAGGCCTTCTTTCTGTTATACATGTTGTATTATTTTATAGCACACAAAAATTATAGCACACGTATAATTTAAAGCACGCACACTTCTTCACATACACACACACAGTGTCACACACACACACAAAGTGAAACATATATGATATAGAGACATATCATGATTTTTCCATTGAAAACAACTGGCAGCTCATCTCCTCAATTCACAACAAACAACACAAAAAGCAAAATTTTCTTCAGCAAGTTGAAGTTGAGGAGGGGCACGATGTGCATGATCTCCATACTACTAGAGTAGAGTAGAGTCGATTGCTGACAGGCTTACTTGTTCCGGTGGTCTTGGTGACCAAAGTCTTGCCAATCTGGCGGATGTTGAACATCGCTGGTGCCTTGACATCGTACCAGTCCTTCTTTGTGAAAGGGTCGACACTGAAAAGCACGTGAAAAGGTTAGACCACAGAAGGTGCCAACTTGAAACCACAGGGCGAACCTCTCATTATAATCAAGCTAACATCTAACGCATCCAATGCTACGTACAACAGAAACTTATTCTACTTGAAGTGGGATATCTATTGCATAGATCTAGATGTTTCTTTCGTCTTACATCTTCTTCTTGGCACCCTTCTTGCCTCCTTTCGTGAGACGTTTATTCTTGCCCACCGCCATTTTGGGGGTTTCGTGAAAGAGGAAGAAGATTGGCGCGGAGCATTGTGGGAAACTTTTAGAGATCGCATCAGCACTTTAAAGAAAATCGTTACTTTAAACTCATGAGGCGTAATTTTAGAAAATAGCACCAAAAATCTGTAGCAAAATACTGTATATATTTATTGTATTAGAAATAAATGGCATTAAGGGTCCTAATTATTAGTATCATGTTTGATGGCGTAGAACGCTGCTATCGTTCCCATGCGGTATGACCCCTGACCTAGAAGTTGTTGATCAAGGCTGTCTGTCGAAATGTCTCATGCAAGAGTAGAGTTAGAGTAAACATGACACGATTTCCGCTTTAGAATCCCCCTAAACCAACGCCAACAAGCGTCATTGAACAGGTATGTGTGTTCTATAAATGTTAGTATGATATCATCATAGGAAAGTACCTATTTTCAGTGCTTTAAAGTAAGTACGATTCATGTCATGTCAAGATGTCTTGAACAAGTTGAAGAAGCTTCATCTCCCCAGTTGCAGCTCTGGACAATTTGTCTGTTCATGTACAGCAATTCAGAGATTCAGTTCAGGTATTTTAGGGGTGTATTTTCCTATATCATTTGATTTGTCATTCTTGATTGTCAATATGTGCTTTCTGTTTGCCAAACCAGACGAATATGTTCGCCTCAAAGCAATAAAATTAAAGATCAGCTGTGTGCAGTCAATTGCAAATAATGTCCAACCACAAAATTATATTCAATGGACTGGAGTGGTCAAACTAGCTTGAACGACAAATCAAACAGGTTTTTCTCCCCCGTTACCATGACGACAAGTCTGATGCCTGACCTCCTTGATTTTTTTCTTGCTTTACACCAAGAAGCAGCCTACCTGGCCAATCTTTGTCATATCAAGGACGTCCTTGGTTGGTCATATTGATTTGCCCCTAACTGTCTGCTAATGTAGTTCAGGGACATGAATAGCAAATTCAGCAAAACTTTTTGATCTTGTGTCAACATTAGTGACTTAAGTTAGGGGACAATATTTCTTACCTGTAAGTAGCTTATAGGATTTGAAAGTTTTGTTTGTTTACCGGTATTGTATTGTAATATGTCTGGACTAGTTGGTGTTTCCTTTGAAAATGAAAGCACTCTAGAATCTAAACACTCATGATTCATCCTGAATGCAACTGTCACTTAAAATTATGTCAACATGCATTTGCAATTCATTGATCCATTAGGATTAAACAATTAGCATAATGACTTAATTGTTTGACGTTGTCTTGAATAGATTTGTATGCAAGGGCAGTGCTAGTCTGCTAGACCTCATGACGACATACGTCTGTTGACTGTTTGCAGAGCAGCCATTAGAGGAGTCATGCTTTCTTAGTACTCCCACAGGAAGCACATGATTTAGCAGAAATGTTGGGTCCTGAAGGATTTCAGGCAGACTAGTTTTTGCAGACATGCTTCTGTCTTCCTTTCGTTGTAGAGGGTTCACTTTGTATGCCGAGGAGCAAATGTGGGTAAAAAGGAATAATTCCTGTGAATAGGAAACATTGTGTTGTATATAATATCGATATCAGGTCTTTCGTCCCCTTGTCCGTTCATCCCCTAGTCCTTTAGTCCCCATTTTGGATGTTTCGTCCCCATTTTTGGATGTTTCGTCATCGTCATAGTGAACTCTCGGGTCATGCAATGCATGACGGTCGGTCTAGCATCAGTTGTCGGTGAAGTGTGCATTGTGGGAAATGTACTGAAACATTATATTTTCTCCTTATAAACTAGTACATGGGTAGTACTAAGGTAGAAAATACATGTAGTAATGAGGGTTATCAGTCTGAAAGATACCAGTGCTCGAAATTCATTTTTGGGAATATGTGCACTGGTGCACCCAACCTAGAAAATTGGGTGCACCAAAATATTTTTGGGTGCACGGTGCACCATATCAGATGAAGTAGAATATCAGAATAACCTAATTGCAAACCTACTAAATTAGTACTAGTAATTTTAACGGAGCTCTTCAGAAATCGGAAGTACTATGACAGTCATTTTATTGTCTGTCTAACACATAGACGTCAAGAATATGGTGTTTACTTAGTATATTGACATCTTAACATACATAAGCCTATGATAATATTTGGGTGCACCCTGTGCACCCACAGAAAAAAATTGGGTGCACAGCCCCAATTTTGGGTGCACCTAGGTGCACAAATCCCCAGTGTTTCGAGCCCTGGATACACTTTGAAGGTGTATGAGCATGACATTTGAAGCATTTATTTAAAAGAGATAGTGAGAGATTGTGATAATAATTTCTTTTAGGTTTTGGTTTCACAGTCAAGGTACATAGAGGGCAACCTAATCATCATACTTATAATATTGTAACCTTTGTATTATTGAACTGATATGCCTAGCCTAATGGATAAGGTTTACAGTAACTGTCACAAATTTGGTAAGTGAAAGAAATCGCACGCAGTGTGAATAGGTTTTTATCATATAGGAGATGGGGTGTAGCCATTGCCAATTTCTCAATCTGTGGCAGTGTACATTTACTTTCAAACAGATGTCATGTTTCTTTCCTCAGCTATTAGTATTACATGTTTGTCTTTGTAAAATGAATCAACATGGTAATGTCATTTACATTTATATTATTACTATTATCCATTCTTGGAATGCATTGTAAGTCATGCACTGAAAATTATACATGACAATACCATTAGACTATACTATTTGCAGAAACACTGATCTGATGTGCATTAAGTACATTATAAATGGACAGCAAAACTTATTTAGACTTTGTTCCTCAATTTTCAGATTGCTGACTGATATGACCTTTAGCCAGTGCCTGTGAAACCTGCAAACATGGACGAGCGAGCACGCAGCAGCCTGTTAGTGAATCGGGTGTCAATCATCAAGGACCTGAAAGTCCAACACGTCATCAACCCCCTTCTCAGTGCCAAGGTCCTGACTTTGGACGATGAAGAAGAAATCTTCGCAGAAACTACATCCAAGAGACGCGCAGCAAAACTCCTGGACATCCTGCCTTCTCGTGGGAACCTCGCCTTTGTCTCTCTCTACAAGTCACTCCAAGATCAGTACTCACATCTGGCTGAACTCTTAGCAAAAGATCTCCCCACTAGTGATAGGCTTGAAAAGATTCAAAATGGGGGGAAACGTAAGATGAGCACCATTGATGTAGAGACGGTGTTGGTAGAAGGAGGGGTGCCCCCCAGGCCCCGTGTATTCATCAAAAGGCCAGTACAGTCGCAGCAAATCCGTAACGCTCTTCAGCAGCTGAAAGACGAGCCAGGATGGGTGGTGGTGCATGGCATGGGTGGTTCAGGCAAGTCCGTTCTAGCATCAGAAGTAGTGAGAGACCAAGAACTGTTAGAAGAGTGCTTCCCAGGAGGCGTCTTCTGGGTGTCCCTAGGACAGGTAGACAAACCAATGCTGCTTATGAAGATGCAAAACCTATGTTCACTGTTAGATAAGGAGCACCAAGCTCCGCCTCGAAATGCAGAAGAAGCCAAAGACAGGCTGCGCCTTCTCTTCACCCACCAGCATCCGAGAGCCCTTCTGATCCTAGACGATGTGTGGACAGCCAGGGATGCCAAGATGTTTGACGTTCGCTGTCGCACAATGGTCACCACCAGAGACTCCAGTGTCACAGATGCAGTGAGAGGAAACATCAGCATGGTCCCCATCAGAGAAGGCTTCAGCAAGGAGCAGTCAGACGAGGTCCTGGCCACATGGACAGAAACTAAAGTGTCAGATCTCCCACCAGAAGCTGGCCAGATCTACACAGAGTGTGGGGGGCACCCCCTGGCTATCTGCATGATAGGTGCCCTGCTAAAGGACCACCCAAACAGATGGCAGTATTACCTGAAACTCCTACAAAACAAGAAGATGAGCAAGTTCAAGAAGACACTTCCCTACGAATACCAGTCCCTCGCTGAAGCTATTGCCATCAGTGTCGACCATCTTGACACAGAAATCCGTGATCTGTACCAACAGTTCGCTGTATTTGACAATGACACCTTGGTACCTACTCAAGTGCTGAGCATTCTTTGGGCAGAAGAGATAGAATTTGTAGAGGACACAATGGATGAACTGTGTAAGAAATCTCTAGCCTTTCAAAGTTGGGATGAGAAACAAAAAACGTTTGTTTACACTGTCCACGACCTTCAGTTGGACTATCTGAAGGAACAGTGCGACGACATGCAGTCGTTACATGCGACACTTGTCAGCAGGTATGAGAAAGTCTGCAAAGGTGAGTTCCACACTCTACAAGATGATGGGTACATCCACTGGCACATGGAGGATCACTTGGCAGCTTCAGGTAGGGTCAATGACCTTTGTAGCATCCTGTCAAGCCTGGACTGGGTAGGGTCAAAGGTCAAAATCACAGGCCCATCCTTCCTTGTTGAACAGTACGTCAAGCACGGGAAAATCCTATGTCAGAATCGTGGACAGCAACTGCGAGACTTTGAAAGCTTCCTCCGCACTAACTTGCACCGGTTCTTTGAAGACCCCTTCCCTGACATCATTCAGCTGGGGTTAAACCAGTACAGCAAGTCTGAGGTGTACCAGCAAGCCCTCTCACGTGCCACACAGAATGACAGCTGCTACTTTGTCTGGAGTGGGAAGGACACAGTGAAAGATCCCACCCAGCTGACTGTGAAGGTCCACAGTGGTGGCGTGCACTTTGCCAAGTTCTCTCCCGATGGGAACCGGGTGGCCTCCTGTGGAGAGGACTGCAGTATCAAAGTATGGGATGCCCACACAGGACAGGTGCAGCTGACCCTAGAGGGCCACAGAGATGTGGTGTACTGCTGCGGATTTTCCCCAGATGGTGCCACCATAGTGTCCTGCGCTGCAGATCGGTTAATCCATGTATGGAATGCTGCTAACGGCAAGCTTATGCACACGTTTCACGCCTTCAAACGTGTCACGCCCTGTGGAACACCAACGCGCACACCCTCCTTTGGTACTGGCAGGCGAAGGCTCACCGATCCTCCACTGATGCCCCGATCACGAGACCCAAGCCCCACTTCAATGTTCCCCGTGTTTTCTGTCAAGTACTCTCCAGACGGCACCAAGCTGGTATGCTGCTCAGGGGAGGGTTTGGTGAAGATTCTGGACAGCATCAGCGGTGCAGAGCTCCACACATTTACAGCTCACACAGACTCGGTTAGATGCTGCGACATCTCCACAGATGGAAGCCTTGTTGTATCTGCTTCCACAGATGGCACAGCTGTTGTCTGGGACACAAAGTCAGCCAAACAGATTACAACTTACAGCGGACACAACAGGTCAGCTTTAACGGCATGCAGCTTTAAGCCTGAAAGTCACGTGGTGGCATCAAGTGCTGATCACCAGGTTCATGTGTGGGACGCAACAACAGCAGAAAAGTTAGGAGTCTGCAAAGCCCACAAGTCAACTTTCATACAGCATTGCTGTTTCTCCCCTGATGGTAGCCTCATAGCTGGTGGACTGTCAAACTTCTCAATACACCTGTGGGATGCAGAGAGCACGGAGTGTGTAGCCATGCACTATGGCCACACCATGTGGGTATACTGTGTTGCCTTCTCTGCAAACGGGAAGCAACTGCTGTCATCATCAGAAGATGAAAAGGTCATCCTGTGGGACGTTGAGGGTGCAAAAAGAATCGACTACATGGGCTTGAAACGTGACTTTGATGTGAACTTTGATGCGGATCCGTTCGTAATCATAGCCCCAGATAACAACGACACGCTTCGTGTGATGAAGGGAAACCAGGCTGAAGTAGTGCATCAGTCTGACGTTTCCTTTGCAAAGTCGCGGATCAGGGCATGCTGCATTTGCCCCAGTGGAGACAAGGTGGCGTACGGCTGTGAGGACGGAGTCGTCAAGCTTCTCCACTTCACGCCAACCGGAGTGAAGTCCCGTGAGCTGGTAGGCCACAACGAGGCGGTGAGATGCTGCAGCTTTTCCCGCGATGGTCGAGTTTTGATCACAGGAGGCGATGACAGCAAGGTTCTGATCTGGGAACTACAGAACAAGACTTCTATTGAATGTGTTGGGCACAGGGAATCAGTCAGACACCTCAAAGTGTTCAGCCCTAAGCGTAAGAAATTTCTGACTGCATCCTACGACGGGACCATCAAGGTCTGGGACATGATGTGGGGCATGCAAGAATTCTCGTGCGAAGACGAAAACGAACAGTGGGTGTTATCTTGTGACCTGTCTCCTGACGAGTCAAAGATAGCATCCACATCTGTCGATCGTGCCGTCCGCATCTGGGACGCAAAAGATGGAGCATTGCTGCATAAGTTCACGGGACACGTGGACTGCATCCGTAGCTGTGCCTTCAACCTGGACAGTTCAATCTTAGCAACTGGCGATGACGCTGGTTATGTGAAGGTTTGGGACATAGAGAAGGGAGAAGAAATTGTCACTTGTGATCACCACTCTGGGGGCGGAGTGTGGGTGAGAGGCCTGCAGTTCTCCAGCGATGGAAAACAGCTCGTTTCCGCAGCCAACAATGTGAAGTGGTGGACGGTAGATGGGAAACTGCTGCAGACATTCCACATCAAGGGCAGCTTTGTGAAATCTCTGCAAGCATCCAAAGACTTTAAAACATTTGTGACTATCGACAGCTCAGGCTTCCTGTACATCCTGAACTTGGTAGAGAAAAAGTGAGGCAAAATGTAAGCAGCCCAGAGGTCTTGAGCCAAAACAGTAATTGCTAAAATTGTCATTTAACTTTGCTAAGTTTCAATGGTTATACAAGTTTCATTTGTAAACTAGATCACCTCACCATCATGTCAGGGCTTGGACTGCAGAAAAGGTACTGGATTCCTGTTTTCTGCAACATTTGCTTTATTCTAGCTTACATACACCACAAATTGTGGTGTATGGTTTCTTATGAAATGTAAAAATACAAATTAATTGTTACAGAGTAACCCTGTAATAAGATGATAAACCCTTGGCAAGGGTGAGGCTACTGTAACAGTGAAGTAAGACATCTTCCTGTACTACATACAATACATGTATGTACCAGTATTACCAAACTTAGAGCACATGATATACCTAACTGTTCTGGTGCCTTTTCATTTACATTCAATATGTAGCTTTAATCTATTCATATTGAATGTCAGTTTTGTTGTACTAATCTAGTACTCAGAAATTGCCTTAAATCCATTCCTTTTATGTTCTTTCCATTTTATCTGTGAGGATCCTTAGACAATGGATGCCTGTTAATCTTTCATTCCATCATGACTTGTAATCCCTGTAAAACTTTTAATATTCGCGGTGGTTTTGCGCTGATCTTTCTACCGCAAAATTGTGACTCCCTGAATAGGAGTGTTGTCGTACCTCCTTCCCCCCTATGCCCAAGAACCGAGCAAGTGTTCAGATCTAACAGATATACCTGTGCGTGACTTCTTCTACACTGATCATGATCTGTTAAACAAACATTCATGCCTTGAACACATTCCTTTTTTTGACCTTTGCTGAGAAAGCTTTGTTTTCAGGTCTGTCTGTCAGTGTGCTTGAACAAAATACGTTACGTTATACAGTATTTCAGCACAAGAAGCATTTTGTACTTTACTTTGTAAACCCCTGAAAAGTGACATGCATGGCAATTTATACAGGCCATAATCCAGTGGCGCAGTTAAGGTCGATGTACTCATATTCGTGGCACGGCCATTTGTTTAAGAAATCATTATCAGTGCAGGATTTGCACACCCCTCCTACACCTTAAACATTCATGCAGTTCAGGCAAACAGATCGCCGAAGCCACTTCGGCAAATGACTATGTGCTCATCTGTTGAAAAATCGACAGGAGAATCGATTGAGAATCAGATCAGTGCATGGGGAGTCACACTACAGGCATATCTGTCGGATCTGGACATTCAAAACAAGGCAAGGAGCCAATTATTATGCAAGTTCATTCATTGTTCCGCATAATATCTCATTGATCAGATAAAGACGATATTAACCCTTTAAATATCTTCTGATTCATTATCAATGTCATAAATGTCATTTCTTCAAGTATGATGAAGAAACTGTTAGGATTAAATCAGAAGGAGGCCTACTGGAAATGTGTTCATTTCTAGGCCATGTGCCATAATGGTTTCTGATATTGTTTCAACCGTGAACTCAAATCACCCTTAAACAATCCTTCCCGCTCCTACCACGAAATTTATCCTTGCAAACATAAATCAATTTACAGTAAGCCATGCATAAATGATTCCTACCATTCTCCTTTTTTCTTAAAATTTTGTGCATGTAGGTGTAATGTATTTGCTCCATTATAAAAAAGGGCTGTATAAAAGTTATTCATACATTTCTTATATTAATTTTTTGTCTGGTTACAATGGCACAAAAGGGCTTGGATACCTTCAAATTTCAATGTTCAGATGATCATGGTATCAGACCCTATTTTTTTTTTTAAACTTCAAATTCATTTAGATATACCATTCTTGCTTGTGGAAAGGTGCCCATGAAGTTTAATTGTGGGAATTTGGGCTGAATACTGTGATGAACTAAAAGTGTACAAGCTTCCATATGTCTACTGTATTGTAGTTGTTGAACATGAATATTATGCATGTACACAAATGAACCTTAAGCTGCTCATTGTAAAAGAAGTGTGAAAGTCTGTAATTGTACATTGTGCCTAATGTCCCTGCAGTAATTGTGTAGAATTTAATGCTTGTATGTTGCCCACTTTGTCCTTGTCTAAAGTTGTAGTTACTCTATTCATGGACTATTTCTTACTGGCAGTTGGCCTTAAGAATGTAATGTTACAAAGCGTTAAAAGATAGATGCTGCAAAACTTTTCTAAATGGATTTCTGATGGGTTAGGTGTGCATAGAACATGTGTGCTTTAGGAAGTTGTGTATACTGAAATGAACTTAATTGTATTCTCTGTGTTTAATGTAACAATTTTGTAAGTTTTCTACAGGGTGTTTATATTTTACATTTCAACGTGTTTTAGACCTTGAAATTGTAGGTGCGTTATTGCAGCGATATTTGCAATGCTGCATATGTTTAACGCTAGTTCACCGTTTTCTACGGAGTAACCTATATACATTGTTTTTAAAAGCATGGTATTAAGGGCTTTCAAGTCAACAAACGTGCTTTCAATCTGCAATACAGTATTTTGACTTGATATCTCTAAACACCCTGTTTTTACAAACAACGGATATAGGGTACCCCAAAGATAAAGATGAGCTGGCATGAGCTGTACAAGACATGAAACAAACACGTAAGCTTCAAACTTGAAACAGCAAATAATCGTGTCTTATGTAAAATAATCTGTAAGTCAATGCACATCATGGCACCATGTAATAACTAGCTTAGGTTTTAAGTAATGTAAAATGCTGAACCATTATCATATATTTTGATCCTTTGATGTTGACAGAAATGTGTGAAATGACTTTTTCAACTTCTAATTCAATCCAGGTTTCAGTGTTAATGCTAATATATTTCATGACATTACACGAGACAGTTAAAACAGTGAAGTCTTTTTTTGCAATTTTGCTACAACATTATCTCATAGCACGCTTGAGGGTTCCATGCTTCTCCAAAATAATCTTTCTTACATAGCAGGTGCTATGTGTTTGATTTGTTTGGTCTGAAATCATTACTGCCACAGTCAGTTCACATCAATTCAGATTACATAGCTACCATAGTTTTAAGTCACTGTTTATAGTTTCTCACAAGATTTTATCCATATCTCAATGTCATTTTCATGTCATCTTAAATCCATAATAGATATGTATTGTTCCAAAGTGTACTAGTAGATAGTTTCAAATGCTGGTGGTAAAGTTAAAGTTGCAATGTGACATGATGTATGTGTATACAAGGTGGAGGAGAATCAATGACAATGTATGTGTAGGAGTTTTATACAGCAAATTCAGATGTCCAATATCTGCATGCTCTTGCTCTCCAAAATCAATTGAGATTGATTAAAACGTATGCATTGTTGAGGAAATATTGTCAATCTGTTTTTGTTTGATTAGTCACATATATCTTTTAGAGAATGGCAGTATTTAAAAAAAAAACGTAATTTCAGTGTCAGTGGTGTCAATGAACTTTTCCAATGGATCCTGAAATGTACCTAAAACAGTATAGAAAAGAAGTTGGTTCACTTTTTTTTGTTTGTTTACATGCCCTTAAAAGGAAAGTTATATACCCCCTGCCAAATTCTATTGGCATTAAAAATAGAACATGGCAAAACTACTGTAGTGCAGCTCTGGGACTTTTCAGTCCATTTCTTTTAGGTCATTGTTAAGACCTACAAAGGTCAGCAGTAGGACATTTATGTATCCATATGCAGTCACCCATACAGGGTATGTCAATAGCGAGAAAGTTGCCATAGTACCAATGGCATTTGTTATTGCATTGTTTTCATACCATCCCGGGTCCTCTGGTCAATCATTCCCTCCGTCTTTATTTCTCCCTGCTAAAATATTTAGGATCCCAACAGGACATGTAATATGAGCCAGAACAGGTGAGTAGGCAAAATAGAGGTGGAAAACATGAAACCACTTTTAGCAGAGAGAACGCTTTAGAAGAGATTCTGTTACCACTTCACACCTATGCTTTGCACTGTGACCTTTACTAAGTCAAACCCTCCCCCTTCCTCCTGAAGTACATTCTACCTTCAGTTGCTATCCAGAGAGGACAAGCAGAACTTTCAGGTGGGGAACATTCTCTATTTGGCTGTCAGTTTGCTTTGGAAATAAGTTGACAATTCAACAATGCTTGTGTTTGCCTTTTCAGGTTTCTATAGTGAGTGATACCGGGCACCTTGCATACCTCACTTGACCTTCACACAAGTAAGTCCCTCTTTTCTGAAGTACTATTGATTGGTGCAGGATATGCTCGGAATGTTCCATCTTAGCCTGTCGTGCAGTTTGTGCTTGTTTGCTAGGTAAGTCCATAACTTCTGCATACTGCCCCATGTATGTATGTGACTCAACATTTTCTTTGAATGAGTGAAACATAACTTTTGGCACGTTTTACAGTTAGAGCTTGTGATGTTTGCACCAGTCGTAATAGCTCTGAAATGACAGCGTTTGCATTCTCTCTGTATTGGTTTCTAAAAATAGTACCATGCTATTTGTAGAGCGTAACAGTTACCAACTGGTTTTGTAAAATAACTGATTGAAACAGTATGTGTTTTGGGATTAAGTCTGCCCAGTTGGATGACAATGACTGATAGTGTTGACTTCTTACAAAGTGCTCACAAGGTGCATGTAGTTGGAGGACATGATTACTAGCTTTAAGTGTGCATACCTCACCTGTATGGCATGCTATGTGAACAAGCTTACAGCTGCAAACAACATATTTGACATTTAACAGTCTCCCTTATATAGCTTGTCTCATGAATAGGTTGTCAGCACATTTTCCTCTGCATATGGTGTTCATTTTTGCTGTGAAAAGCAGGTTAATTGAAGCATTGGAGTATGTTGCATCTCTGAATACACTTAGAAATCATCTTATATTGCAGCCATGCCATTGTTCAAAGTTGTACATTGTCAGATTTCCTTTCATTATTTCATTAAGACTGGTTGGCTCAATATTGACACTGAGTCACAAGTCAAATATTGACGTAGCAGCACCTGTGCATTGTGACTGTCAGGACAATCACTAGAAACTTTCCTTTAATGGAGGGCCTCCAAAGTACAGCTCTCTGGGGATTTTGTTACTGTTCTCTTTGTTTCTATCATTAAAAACGATGCTAAAGAAGTGATTTGCAGGTTTGCTTCAATGTATATATACACAAATGCAAGATATATATGATGCAACGTGTAGGACAATATGATTGGTAAATGCATGAATTTTTGTTTTTGTAATTCCAGCTACAGGTCCTTCCTGAGATTCCAAGCCTGAGCCAGTACAGTGGTTGTCTATGATGATAATGGCGGAGAGGAAGATCAGAGTGATGCTGCCCCAGTACGAGCACCCCCCACCGTGGATACCACCTGAGGAGGTCAGGGCTTGTACATTCCAATCAAACATGAGGGTAGTGAAAAGTCAGGGTGTACTTTGATCTTAGTCTTCTCTATACAGACATTGACTGTTGATGTTGTGGGCTGTTACTGAATCATCCAGTTGTAAAATGCTATATTATCATCCTTAGCCTTTTGGTGAAGACAGTTGGTGTGTGTAAATCGTCAATTTTTATCATAGTGTTTTGTTCCCAAGTCTGCTGTGTTAAATTGTATTATCTTTTAGAAGGAGAACTTGAGTCAGAGTCATCAATCACATACATTGTGTCTGGTTGATACACTGGATGCCTTTTACAAAAGGAGTCAAATCATGTTGTTCAAACTACATGTATTGTCGTGGTTAACATTGATATGTGCACTGATGGTAAGCAACAACAGGTGTACCATATTAGGCTAACATAGACTCACAACCTGACCTTATTTCCAGCAAGCCAGCCACCCTGACTACAGCAGTGACCTGACCCCGGCCCTGCCTCGAGCTCTCAAGATCAGGAGAGACCCAGACACTCATCAGGTGGGCTGAAGGGAATCATTCAAATTAAAACATTTCATTTGTGTAGAAGTCAGCATGACCAATACACTACCAGGAGTACTGGTCCTCCATTGTATGTACATGTACCATGTTTTAAAATGTCAAAAATACGATGCATCAGTGCTTCACCTTTGAAAGGGGCAAATATATGATTAGAGGCAATCTTGGCAAAAGTGCATTTCTCAATAAACATACTAGTAATAAATATACTTTTGAGAGATAAACCTAAACTTGATTCAGACTTTTTTATCTGTCACAGACTTACAGGTCCCTAAAAAGGCCTTAATGTCCACTTGTGAGCATACAATAATAATGCATGGTCAACATTCAACAGTTAAAGTTGGGCCAAACTATCAGACTAAGTCTTCCCTAACATCCCTTAATAGGTTTCACAATGCCTCAATGACCTGGTGCTATCAATGTTGGTAAATATTGATGATTGTTGATAAAATCCTGTTTGCAAATTTTGTTTGAAACTTTTTAGGAACAAGAGACCACATGTAATACCTTGATTGTTGTTTTTAGCTGGGGTTTGTTGCCAGAGGAGGGAAAGACTTTGGAACAGGCATCTTCATCTCACAGGTTAGCTTTACATGATTGTATATCCATTCATCACAACTGCCAACAGTTTGATATGTTGACATGGTGGAAGATTATCATCACAGTTTTCTCCAGCCTGATACTATTTCTACAGTCTATTTCTCATATTAAAAAGATAGGTAAGAAGGGAGATGGGACCCACACTGGTTTTAGTTGCCCAAATCTTAGAGAAAGTTTTCTGAAGAACAAAAGGCTATATACAACTAGTAATAAAAACACAGAATTTGATGTAGATCTAGAAGAAGGCCAGACACAAATTAACTTTATTTGTCATTGCCATTTCTTTAAAGATATCTGCTGCAGTATCTAGATCATTATAATTTGATACCATGCTATGACCTTGTGTAAGAGTTATAACTTTGTGTTTCATTCTATAGGTGGATCCTGGGACGGATGCAGAGAGTCAAGGACTGAAGGAAGGAGATCAGGTCTGACTCTTACTTGAACTCATGGATGACAAAAAGGAGACTTTAGTCAGAAGGGACTTGCAAACAATTGAACATACCTGGAATTGGAAGGGCATAACAAAGGATTTTCAAATCCTTAAAGTTTATGACACCAAACAAACATGATAAAAGGCATCAAAAGTGAAAGAAAAGTAACAACCTGTTATAAGTGTTTCTTGCTACACTGGTTATATAATAAGGATGTACTTAAAAAGTAGCAAAATCTATTGTCATCAAATACAGGTAGAATGTTTACTTAGAATATGGGAAGGTGAGATTGATAACCAATGGACTGGACATTTTACATGTAGTCATATGTTGCAATTTACAGATCTTATCTGCAAATGGGTTTAACTTTGAGGAGATGGACCACAAAGCAGTAAGTCATCATTTATTGCCTTTTTTATCCCACTACATCGGAAGATAGGTGCAAAGTCATGTATCAAAATTAGTTAAAACTATCAAGATTAATTAGATGCACTATCAGCCAGGGGCTGATAATGATCTGGAGATTCCCCCTTGTCACATGTATGCTTCCCTAACAACCTGATGACAACACAGTATAGAACAGGCTAACTTATACATGTACTCATTTGTCGATTATGGTTCTGCCATGAATGTAAAGTAAAAGTACAATGTTCTTTAAAAAAAAATCATACATCTTACTTGAGGAGACAGCTTTTGTAAATTTAAGTTAAAAGATAAATTAAAACTAAACTGAATTCCCTAAATGCCTGTCTGCTACCTTGCACCTTGCAGGCAGTGGGAGTGATGGCATCTGCACAACAGCTGCAGCTGAACGTGAAGTACTTCCCTTACGGTATGTCTGAAATGTCTTTCTATAGTCTTCCACAGTATCTGTAAAGGTGTGGGGAAGGAATAAATTTTACTAATCGAAATAGCAAAATATATAATATCCTGTTGAGTAAAAACATATACAATACATTGTACTTCAGAAGTTACAACATAGACATCCATACTGTGATTTTTCGTAAGCACAATTGTACACATTTTGTCTGTTGCATTTGCAGCTTATAATCAGATGATCAGACGGACTGAGGCCTACGGCACAGAGGTGGTAGACAACAGGCAAGAACACACAGAACCACAGCCAACGCAAACACCGCCAGAACAGATAGCAACAAAAAAGAAGTCCAGCCGTAAAAAGCCCCAACTCTAACATTTGACATCTGTATGTAATCATAAAATTGATGTAATTTACCTGTCTTTGCTGTGTACTAAAAAGGAAGGCACATTGAAATACATTGAGCCATGAACACTGGTAACACCAAGACATGTGACCCAAACCATAGTGCCTATTATGTTCCACTTACTATGTTGTTTGATGGTTGATGTTCTGCTTCTTGTGGGGGTTAGAAGTACTTGTACTTCTGATGTGAATGTTTGATGTGGAACTTCCTTGTGTCAACACACAGGGGAGTCTGACAGGGCTGATGTCCTCCCTGCATTTTTAAAATGAAAATTATTTTGTTTGATAGATTTCTGCTGTTGTGTCTGATGTCTTATTATGTTGCCTTCTTATGATTTTGTTGCTAGATTATAAATGTTTAAATAAACAGTAAATTCATGACTTCAAGTGCTAAAGTAGTTGGATATTAAGGTCATGACTTATGGATTCATGTATTGGTTTGTTACCAACAAGAACACCAGATGGTAGCTAGAATCTCTCCTTCTCCATCACTGCCGCAAAAAAAGAATGCATGGATGATTTATCCCAGCTTTCCTGCAACATTTGTAGAAATTTCAACTTTTCAAAAATTGTCTGTGAAACTCAGAATTTGTGTTTGAATGGGACAATTTGATCTTTAGTTTCAATCAGAAGAGAAGGAAAAAGGGATCTGTGATCTGCATGACTGTAATCAATTTTATTCTGTGACACAAGAAAAATCTGAACACAGTTGTAGAATTCCATACCTGTTCTGCAAAACTCTTAACGCTTGCAACACATGCGGTCATGTGAGCAGTGTCCATCTACAGTGCAAAAAGGTTCCGTAAAATGCTATATACACAGTTACATATCTGTAACGTTACAGCTTCAACCAATCATATGACCGCTGCAAGAGCTAAGCTTGTTTTTGATGGGTTTATGGTAAGATGTAACGTTACGATGGCAAAAGCCATGCGCATCCAACAGTTACCGAACTTTTGTTACCTCCCGTTAACATTCAGCACCAGGGACAGGTCTGTCAGCGTGGATGTAACGTTAATTGTTCAGCACCAGGGACAGGCCTGTCGGTGTGGATGTAATCATTCAGCACCAGGGACAGGTCTGTTGGTGTCATCCTTTACCTTATCACTAAAATGATAGTAAATTCTTTCTCCCGCCTCAGACAAGTGGAAAGATGGCATCGCCATGCAAAGCAAATGCGATGGCCATTGCATGGATCAAAAGCGACTTCTATCAATCAGCTGCAGTACTGCAACATTACGGAGGCGCGGTACTGCAATAATTTCATAAACCGCTAGATGTCACCATGTCATTGCCCCCAAACCACCTGCTACAAGGGGGGATTTGCATATATCCCATGATGCACTTTACTTTCGATCGCGTTCGATTTTCCGCGCGAACGCCGGCAAACCCGGAACTGCAAAGCCCAAGATGTAGGGCATGGGCATCTTCAAGATGTTGGCCATGTTGGACAGCAGCCAAGAGAATTAGGTGGGTAATTTTCGTCATTTTTTAGAGTTCGGGAATTGTAGTTTTCCATGAAAAGTGTTGATGTGTGTGATACCCGAGGAACATGTTTAATTTTGAGGTAAATGCCGATAGACTTCTCATGCGTAAATCCCGTTGTCGCATGTTGGAGATTTGCATATAGTGCTATCAAATCTTCCGCATTGGTTAATCAAATAGTGGTGCTTTTTAAAAAAAAGTGTAGTTTACGTATGGTAGATTGATTGTGTGTCTAAAAAAACGAAAAGCACCAAAAAGCACTCATAGGAAGATCACGAAAACAGCCGCGCAGGATCGCATGGTTGGTCGTGTTTACATACGCCTGACAGTCGCGCGGAGGCCCTTTAAACTCATTAACATATGCAAATAAGCCGGTAAAGAAAAGATGGCGGACACGTAAACAAACACGAACGCGCCGTAGTTTTACCTTCCTAAAGCAATTTAGAAAGTTTGGAAAGATTGTTACAGTATAGGGACTTAGCAGACATTCAGGGAAAACCTATTCAAACGGAAAATGTTGTTGGTTGGACTGGAAACTCGCTTAAAATGCGGAGGTGAGTGGGTATCGTATATGTCGCAAAGGCGGAAGTTACCAAGATGGATTTTCGTACTTCGGGTCGATGAATTCACTTGAAACTCATGAGAGCCCAACCTGAACGTATTACTGTACTTGCAAAAGAACTAGATTTATGTAGCACAGACTTTTCAAGGGTGGGCGTTTGTGGGCTTAATATTCGCTAAACAGACGGTCGATCGGGATCACATAGCCGTAGAACTTGTTTACCTATCTTGTCATTATTGACTGGTTAGGCTTGCTTGTGAGTTATACGAAGGAGTCTGATCTACATTTTCACCTTCACTGTCATATACGTACTGTCGTTGATATTTGGACCAATAAATCTTGTCAAAAAGTAGTTTTAGTCTTTCAGTTTCATAATTTGAGAGTCTGTCAGAATTTGTAAGTTATCAAGTGGTGCAGTGGTGTGTAAGATTTGTAATTTATGGATTATTGTTGATTCCCCAGGTTAGCAGTGATGTTTATGAATATCATAGTTTATTTTGGAGAGTTTTTAATCCTTGCCAATGAAACAGAAAAAAATTGCATACCAGACCAGTTTATATCTTATGGGACATCCATAGATAGAAAATTATCCTAAATTGTAATGTTAAAGGTACATTTTGCTTTAATTTTGGTTCTTTATTGACATGTTCAATAACTGTGTCTCATTCTCCCAAAGTGAGCAAAGTGTCATCAATAACTTCATTGAAATACCTCAAGGAAATATATTCTATAAAAGGGTAAAAATCATCTTAGACTGTCCAATATTGTTTCCCTCAGTCATGATGTCAACTCCATCAACGCCCCAAAAGAGGCCACATGTTGGCGGGAGTGGTCACACCCCGTCTGGGAAGAGGAGGCAGCACAAACATGGAAAGAAAGATGGAGGAGCTCGCCGACCTCTCTCTTTCCTAAGTCCTAAGGTGATTAATTGCCATAAGACAGAAAATGTTTCCTCGATCAAGATCATCATTGGCTGTTGTGGTATGGTCCAACAGGATGTAGCAAATTTACAAATTGTTAGGTTTCACTGATGACCTTACAGGCTAAGGACAGTTTTACTGTTGTCAATTATACCATTAATACAATTATTTCACTAATGTGATGTTATTTCATAGTGCACTGATGTGATGTAATTTCATAGTATGTTTATTACATCATGACTCCTTGCAGAAACTATTCAGAAGTCGAGTAAGATTGGTGAGCCAAGACTGATGATGACACTCAGTACCAGTTAAACTATAGCAAACTTTGCTATAGTTTCTCCTTGCTACAAATTACATGTATCCTGTATTTGCAACAGATAACACGATCTTTGGGGCACATGCTCACCCCAAAGATTCAACTGGCCAAGTCCCCTCGGCCTGTGAAACACCATCAGTGGACTGATAAGGAGGACAAGGCATTGATCCAGTTTTTGGATCTAAGCCACCTTGATCAGGATGAAAATGTCACTGACACAGCATCCTGGCCAATGAGGCACGCTAACAGTCCCTTTTGGACAGAGGCTGCAACATCAATCAAGACGGCAACCAGGAGCAGTGAACTTCTTTCAGGTCAGTGAAAAACAATGGCTCTTGCTGTCTTTACCTTGATAGATTATTGCAACAAGTTTAGAACTGATAGAAATCAAAAGAAGTTCTATTATTTCTCACATTTAGTGTGAGTGTAGTCCCTCAAGGTGTTGGGATATGAAGTCATACTTTGTCAATAGCAAAGGTTTCTCTTCAGTGACACACTGTTTCTCTTTCTATTCACAGCAAACACAGTGAGGAACAGGTGCAGGAAGTGGAGGACGAAATTCGACGAATCCCTTGAAGCTGCTGTGAAGTCTTTTGGTCTTGAGACGAATTCAATCAGCCGTGCAAAGAAAACCAAAGAAACAGTCAGCAGGGGATGCCAGACAAAGAAGTTGACTGTGGACCAGCAAACACAAACTGAACATAGCTGCCAGGATGATGTCACAACAGTACTGTCTTCTTGCAAGGCCCTGACCCAATCAGAATTTGATTCTTTCATGCTTATGCTGCTTCCTCAAATCGTTCAATCATCTTCAGTTCTATCCTTTGGTGATAAACTGTTCTCAGTTGTAGCTACAGCAAAGAATATTTCCACATACCCAACCGACTTCTTTTCAAAGTCCATCAATGCCATGTCCACCCTACAAGAACACAACAAGCCCAACATCCTGTACAAGTTTGCCCACATCTTGAGCACCAACAGGCCTGGCACCTCCACCCCTCTGCTCCAAATTGACAGGATGCCATTTGGATTACTACAATACCAGATGGAGTTCTTCAGTGCCACCAATGTACATCAGGTTAGCATCAGTATATAATGATACTTATCTGATGTACTAATTTAAAATGATGGCATTTCCAGTAAAGAATGCCTTCTTAGTTTTTTGTTTGTTGTTTTGGCTAGTTTTGTCTAATTTTGTAACTAATTACCTCAATTCATTTGGGTTTTCGGAAAAACTTGTCCAGTCCGGAGTGCGGAAAACCCTGTCCAGTCTGAAAAGAGGGTCTGCATGGGGGTATACATTGTAAGCTGTCTGAAAAGAGGGTCTGCATGGGGGTATACGGTGTAAGCTACTAAGTACTAGTATACAACAACATTTTTTTTTATCTTTAATACGGCTAAGCACAGAAATAACATCAACTTGAAGTGTGGCACAATGTCATAAAAAAATTATTACTTAACAAAAATCATCCATCATTGTTACTTCTCATCATATAAAAAACGTCTACTCTTTAAGTCTTTGAGACTGAACATGCTATTAGCCTTACGGCATAATTTTGCAAATAAAACACATTATTTTTAAAAGGATACATAGTTCTATATAGCTCACAACTTGTACTATCGTTTGAAAAATGCCATCTCGGCTTTATTGTAGTGCATTGTAAAATATATTGTAATGTTATAACATTGTGTACTAAAGTCGTGTTGATATTGAAACCTTTCGCAGTCATTCTATTAAACCAGGATTTAAACAGACCAGCTCTCAAAATGAGTGCTGCGCACTTATCATTTAAAGAAAACCTTTCAAAGCCTGTCTTTGTAATGTATTGCCATTATTTAACAACCCGAAATTGACGGACACTCACTATCCATTGTTTGATTGACAATTCTCTCCCCTCATGTCCTACCAGATAAGTGTTAATTGGGTACTTTGCATTTGACAGAACTGACTTTGTGTGCATGCATATTGCACCTTTGGGTCACTCATTATGCTGTGTAAGTGCTGTCTGAAGTAATACTTTTAAGCATTGCCAGGAACCCCTATGCAGACCCTCTTTTCAGACTGGACAGGGTTTTCCGCCCCATTTCCCTGTCTGGACTGGACAGGGTTTTCCAAAAACCCCAATTCATTTTTGCTACCATCTTCCTGTGCAATTAGCCAGGCCCCAAGCCATGTAGTGTTGGGCAATTAGAAGTGTGATCAGGAACTTTGTTCATTGTGGTAGGAGGGTGTGAACAAATTATCTATGGTGATATCAGATATGATGAAGATTGCAGACTTCATAGCAAGAGACAGTGTTATGTCCAACTTGTTATGGTATTAATTTATACAATGGTACTCATGTATGTTCTGTAGGTCAGCATTTCTCCAGATTATGCCAGCTGGTTGGAGAGCATGTGTGCTGAGTTTCCAACCAGGTTCTTGAGGCTGTTTCGGGGGCCAGGGTGGAGTGGCCTGGAAAGCACTGACTTGGACCCATTGAAGGTTACTACATGTATAAAGATGGCTTTTATGTTTCACAAATTTTCAATTGTGATGATAACCAGTCCATATACTTAATGTAGTATCTGAATATTTGCCATAATAGCGATACCTTTTCAATTCCATTTTGTATGTATTTGACATACTTAGTTATTCCAGTAGATTCCCTAAGTTAGTACAGTACTAAGGAGGCTGGCTCAGAGTGATATTTACCTTGAGTAGTATGATAACATGAATTGTGAAAGAATTAGGGGCACTTAAATACTGTGCATTTGAAGAAAGTACATCTTGTTCTGTTACTGTGTAATTTTTGTCTATTTTTTTTTTACTTGTCATGTCTTATTTGACATATGATTCTCTTCCTTCTCTGACAGGCACATATTAATGTCGCCGCCCCCTCCCTGGACACCATGTACAGACTGGCACAGAATGAGAAGTTTGATGGCAACTCCAGTATCCATGTGAGTTTGCAAACCTTCAAAAAAAAGAGAAAAATTGTTCCAGAGGCATTCTCTTCTTGGCAATAATACTACTAGTATCAGCAGTTCTGCTCCTTGTGATGTCTATGAATGGAAATTATTGAGCTTCATTTGGTAGACACACTACTAAAGAATAGACATGGACGTTGGGAAAACTTTTACTATTTTATGCATATCAGATTAGTATACAGTAAAGTTTGTTCTGTTATATACAGATCGCTGCACTGGAATCCTTTGCCAAGATGAAGCCAGGAGCACGTGTCTGGTTTAAGGCTGATGCTTGTGATTTGAAGGTTGCCCTGCAGACATCTACAAAGGGCAAATGGGCTGGAGACGTTGATCTTGGGGATGGAAGCCTGGAGAAGCTAAGGGCTGACAACGACAGACGCATGGTCCTTGTCAGGGAAGCTGGGAAGTCCTGCGTGCCACGCAATCTAGAGGCCTGTCTCCTCAGTCTCCTTCAGGATCTTGGAGAAGACATTGATCTGCTGAAAGGTGGCCTTGAGGCAGCAAACAAGAGGTATAAGGAGAAATTCGAGCAGGCTAACTCATCTACAGATGTGCTGAAAAACCTGGCATGGGACAGGGTAGAGTACAATACCCTTCTGGAGCAGGCCAAAGCCTTCTATGAAAGGTGACTTTTAGAAATATTGACTTCAATTTTCTGTCTGCATAGTTATATAAATCAAGTAGTTAGCAAAGCCGCATTGCACAACTACATGTACCTGAGCTACTTGAAAAAGCACAATTTATGCTTCACATCAGTTGAGGATGACTGCTTTACCTTTACCTTCATGCACATGCTTTCTATATTATGTAGGTATGAAAGGCTGCTGGCAGCTCTTGGAACTGCTTCCCCTCAACCTGGCCGTGTGGCCCAATGTCTGGTGGAACTGAGAGAAGACAACAAAACCTACTTGCACAATCTCTTCAAGAAGAAGAGAGTGGCTGCTGATCATGCATTGGTCGTTTTGGTGTCTGACGAAAGACGAAATCAGAAGCCCTATGCTGTGCCAATCCTGCTCATTCCATATCACAGTATCCGGGATCAGTTCCTCCAGCAGTTCCTGGACAAGTGCCATGAGGAGGCCAAGAAGCTGGGACTGATACCTGTTGGTAAGAGTCTATCCTTTACATGTGAAGCTTAACTCCACTATAAACATAGTAAAGACAAAAGTTGAAGTTAAAGCACAAAAGTAAAAGTAGAGTGTTACTCTTGTCTGTTTTTTGTAATATGACAGTGCTTCTGTTGAATGATGCAAAGCTGAACAAAATCCATTATAGGAAAATTTGTCTTTTTTATTGAGACATTTCAACGAAACTTCATGATAAAGTCCATTTGTAGACTGTAGTCTTTGCTGAGGTGTTGACCATTGGTATATTCTGGTGCAATGCTAGTGGGTTGGCCCTAGAGCCTGTGCGCTGGGGGCTTTTTTAGGTACTCAAAGCTAATTTTCCATTTAGAGCTTTTTCATTTTGCAAATCTATCAGTGATGTGGTGCTTTGTGATTTGTTGTCAGGTGATGTTACGGATGGAGAGTTCAACTCCCTAAGGACGCTTGGGAACAAGCGCCCTATTCATCTCTATGAAATCATTCGTGGGGTGAAAGACAGTGTCAGGAGGATGGCTTCTGACACTGTGCTGAAGTCACTCCGGAAAGTTGGAGGTTAGTTTCTTTCTCTGCTGACTTGACTTTAATGTTTGGCCTCTCTATTATATCAGACTGTGCAGTACCACTGACATTAGTATGTTTTATCCGTGTGATATATCTTTGGCCCAAGTACACTTACAATGCAACAAATTCACCTGATTTCAGGGATATTCTGCAGGGGGAATATGGTGAAGCCATCTTGTATCTTCTCACAAATTCTGCCCTTGTCGAACCAAATGTGTTCAGCTTATGTCACAATAGACTCTGAACTCCCCATCAGTTTGTACTAATTGATGATTGTGGTTTCACTGTGCAGAGGATGACAATGGCATGCCATTGACAGAGATGAGGGAGAAGGCTATCCCACCAGAAGTGATTGAAGAATACCACAAACTCACAACAGTGGAGCAGATGAGAGAGGAGGATGCTGTAGTAAGACTGCGTGGACAACTCGTGCCCCCAGATTGTGGCCCCTCAACCTTCCGTGCCAACTCGCCTGAGTGCATGGCTGACATGCTGCGATCAATAATGGCCACATACAGATACCGTCTCAGAATAGAGGAACTTCGAACTGAGGGGGTTGATTTCACACACCACATGTATGTCCCAGAGAAAGACGGCCTCAACTACCTTCACAGAAGAGAAGATCATTGCCATCTCCTCAAGAGAATTGCTGGTCACCTCAGAAAAGAGCCTCCCCGGTGGTTTGACCACCATGCTCTCGAAGAAGCGCTCCATCCGCAAGATGGTGAGCCCAAGCCAGGGCTAACAGAGGCAGCCCTGTTTGGTTTCCGAAAGCAGTCTGTCACCGATGCAGAGATCTTGCTGTCCTACAACATGGTCAGGTTTCTCCGACACAGAGGGTATCACCGGGAAGCATGCTATATCGAAGTCGTTGCTGGATGGCATGAAGCAGCTGATGGCCGAGGGCTTTCAGAGGAAGAGAGGAAGGAGAAGAACACAGCCATGATGGACATGATCCTTGATGAGCTGATGCCATATCACCGTTCCCCCCCATGGCGCCGTTACCCCCCAGACTTCTCAACTCTTGACATCAACAGGCAAGAAAACCCTACACAATGAATATGATTAGATATAAAAAATGCAGTAACCGCTCTCTTTAACTTGCAAATCCAGTGAGATAGGGGCTTTACCAAATAGTATAACTCGAGAATGCCTAGATGGATTAAAGACCCAGTGAAATGAATATCTTTGTTCTGGTCGCTTTTTTTAGGTTCGGTCGAGGAGTACTTGGGTGGAGCCGAGAAACCCTCATCGCGGTCACAACAAATATCGAGTCAATGGAGCTGCGGAGAAGTGAGAGTGCGACAATTGGCTATGAAGAGCATCCAAGAGCGAGCACGACAGACGATGTAGAGTGTTTCTTTGCTGGACTTCACCGACACATGGGAAACACCTTTACCCTCAAGGAGTTGCATGCTCGATGGCCTACAGAAGTCAGGTATTTAAGTATCTTTTCAAACATTTACAGTATGGTCTTTTTGTAAAATTATTGAAAGATTTCATGTACTCACATTGTACTTGCGACGTACATTACAAATCAGTTGTGGACAGGTCATTATGGGCAGTATGGGCACAATTCTTGTGTCCATGGCATGTATTATTTCACTTGAACAGGTTTGTAATTATTTATTTGTCTTTCACAGGGAATTCTCAAAGAGAATTGACCCGGACCTGCCTTTCTATTACTGGACAATCAGTGAGAGGTTCAGAGAAGCAGAAGACACTTACCCATCCTTCAATGATGACCCTGAGGATGGTCGTCTGCGCCTCCACCGACTGCGCACTTGTAGAAGGGAAGACGCTTCGATTTTCACAACTGCAAGGGGTGTCCTGCCGGTCAGGAACAGGGGGACCATCAGGCAGATACTGCACAGACCAGAAGTGCCACTGCCTGAGGTCCCAAATAGCTTGCCACCTGTTTAGAAGATTACTTTTAAACTGTTATATCCACATCCAGGGTTAGACAAGTCCAAAAGTTTTATTGTCCTAGCCAAGTGAAAGTGCTGATTGGGCAAGCTCATGTCCTACCCCACTTGCCCGATTTTTTGATGAGTGAGATTTTGATATAAATGTACTTTTTAGTCATGGTACCAAGCATTGTTTGTTTTTTTACAGAAGAAAGTGCCTGTAGCCACTTGTTTCCACCTGTCACCACTGTTGTATATATCTAAGTCTTTTATTTTATGTATGTTTACTTTTTATTCTGTATATGTATACTTGTAAAAGATGCTATTTTGTTGTAAGTGAGGAAAGAAGAGAACTCGGGTATACACATTGTTGCAAGTGTTATACAGGTATTGACCTTATATGACAATCAGTTTTTGATCTTGAGACCACAGGTATATATAGACATTGTCGCAAGTGTTATACAGGTTTTTGCCTAGTTATGCTTTGAAGTATCCTTCTGTCAAACTAGTTATTGTATATATGAGGCAAGCACTGCGGATATTGTTTTCTTCAGAACCTTTAGTTTTATTGCTGAATGTATACTTAAAAGATGCTATTTTGTTGCAAGTCAAGAAAGAAGAGAACTCAGGTATATACATTGTTGCAAGTGTTATACTAGTTATTGTAACTAGTTATTGTAACTGTCAAACTAGTTATTGAACTTATGAGGCATGCTCTTCAGATTTTGTTTTCTTCAGAACCTTAAGTTTTATTACTCAATGATACTCATAAAAGATGTTATTTTGTTGCAAGTCAGGAAAGAGGAGAACATGTATAGACATAGTCCTAAGTGTTATACGGGTTCTGACCTTATAAGATATCAGTTTTTGCCTTTCTCCCAGCAACCAACTGCCTAATCCAACCAGCGACCACTTTTTTTTGCAGTCGCAATGTGGTATCGCCCTCCACTAATAATATAGTGAGTCAGGGCAGAAAGTTAAGAGTGAAGGCACAAGCGAGTAACAAAATTCCCAATAAAACTACAGATCAAATCGAGTTGATGGGTTGTTGCCTCGTTATACTTTTTATACAATGACCGAATTGAACCTGTAGTCTTTTGCATCGCCTTCCCAAATCCCTCTCTTCACAATCTTCACCTGAACTTTGTACATGAATTTCTTTGCAGGGAAGCAGAAGGAATGTGTCAACTTGTGCATCGCAATCTCAGTGATGAAACCATTTCTCATTGCTCTTGTCAGTTTGGGGACTTTGGGGCCTGGGCAATAACCCACTATCTGCCAAGTGTTTTCTATGAACATTTCAAACACGATGGCATTCCTATCCTTGATATTGGTGGGCTCAAAGGCTACCTGGACTTTGACATCTTCTCCCTCCCTTCTCAGTTTTTCACACTTATCTAGCACAGCCTGACAACTAGTATGCCACGTAGAGCCAACAACAGAAAAAATCTGCCCACTCATACGATTTGCAGCATGGTTATCTGTGTCTTCGTCTTCTTCCAACTCTGCATCTAGATCTTGGTCATCCGACTCCCCCCCATCTGAAGAAAAATGCAAGTCCTCCAAGCTACATACAAGAGGGTCTAGTTGTGACTCTGTTTGCATGTCGCAAAGTATTGGAGGTGACTGTACAGATTCAGACATCTGACAGTTGCAATGGTCAGGGTATGGTAGATTGGGGTCTACAGGCTGAATGTCTGTCTCGTACGGTAAGTCAGCCGGGATATCTGTCGTCACTGCTGGAAGTATGAAGGCTGCACTGTCTGTTGGCAGTATCTCTGTGTCCCAAAGAAGGGTACCTCTGGCCTGCTGCCTATCAGCATCTTTAGAGCATTCGAACTGTAAGAAAAGCAGAATCTGCTTGGAGATGATTGTTCTGTAACTGCATTAGTTAACCCTGTTGCATTCCAAAACTCCGTCCATTCCAAAACATGATTTGAACTAACACGAAGTTGAATGCCAGCTGCATTCCAAGACGTGACCCATTCCAAAACATGATTTTTCGTCATCACTTGTCTGGGGGCAGAGCCAGGTCCTACTTCTGAGGGCATGGCTAATTGATACATGTCTTGACATATTTTGTAACGCAAACAGCAGAAGAAATGAAAACAGCAGCATCGCAAACCGCATGATCTTGTCGTCACATCGTCTAAAATCTGTAGCTATCCAAATCCGTGACACACCTTTTTCAAGTCAAATGGCTTTCCACTACCACTTGATGATTTCTACAATCTAATTCAAGTAATGCACATTCTTTAAGTTATGACCTTTGAATGTTGAGAGTATACAGCATTCATTCGTATATCAGTTATTAAGGACAACGTACAGAGAGAATATCCCAAAACTAGTAAAAAGATTGTAGCAAAGTAACTACTAGTAAATATTTCTAAAGATTGTCACAGTCACACCACACTAACTATATGTTGAAACACACACATGGTGCTAACATGTTAGGCCTTCGAGTATGGGTCAAAGGTCTCAAATCTTGGGGCAAAACCATGCACACTGAATCCCTTTATCGTGCAAACTAAGTAACTTACGGCAATAACATTGTCTGGGGGAACTACCGGTCCTCAAGCCAACAGTCTTACAGTTACACTGCAAACATCCTTCAGACTCTGAGACACAGCTGGAGCCGCATAGTTCGGTTTAGAACTTTTTATTCAGCAATCAACCAATATGTCACTATAACACAACACTTTATGCTAACCAATTGTGTTGAAAGAAAGCCATTTCTATTTAACTCCAAGTTCCAAGCATTATTATTTAAAGCTACCTAACAAGGGGGCTTCTACCCTATACATGTAGTACATACTTCACAACATGTTCCATTCCACAATGGTTGTAGTGAGAAACAAGTTTTTGTAAATGCCTCAATTCTCAGACAGACATGATTTCTACTATTAGTAAAGATAGATTTGTTTGACAAAGGTATGGGGTCGTGAAACTCTAGTATTTGTATTTTTAAAAGATAATTGAATATTGCTAGCGAGTCTTCAGTAAAAAAAAACTATCCCCTTCCAATACCCAAACACTGAAATGATGTAAAACTAAAACCATTGACAGCAAATAATTTTTACAAATAAAGTGGCTGGGAAAAATTACCTTTCACATGATACACGTTTTTCAATCCTATTCAAATACCCAGTAATATTTTGAAGCAAAAGGAAAAGCATTAACGATTAAGTTAGCTGTTAACGTTACTGACTCAACGCTGAAAATACATTACATGTGTCCCACATCACTTTGTACCTTTTTTCTGTGAAAATACTCGACAACAAAACAATCGCCGGTGGTGATGTAAAATGAAGAAATAACTATCAAATACTAGTACATAAAACTATAATAGAACTCGATTTGAATCAGAGTTAAAAAGGAATATAGTGCCACTGGAAAACATGACAAAGTCGATAAAATTTGTACGTTACCGTTACGTTACATGCCCCCTATAATTCGTAGCCTTTCTGTTGCTGTACAATTATTCCTGTTTCGAACCATCAAAAATACTGAAGGTCCCTAAAAGATCTACGAAATAAAGTAAACCTTACATGAATGGTAGAACTCGACTTGATCCGTAGTTTCACTGGGGAAGTCACCCCGGCGAACAGGCTATCCAGGTTCCGATCAGGCATCAAGCACAGCCGGCGCACTGACGGCGGGTCGCCCGGTACTGCTATGTGACAGCGCCGTGTAACTACTTCGATGCACGAAACCCCCGAGAAATGGATTGGGAACTGGTGAGTGTTTACACAGCAAAGTAAAACTTCTGGAGCGTCCTGCAACAGCTTTGGTTCAACCGTAAACACTGTGTTTACGGGAGCTCCCGGGATGCTACCATCACCGGAACCCGCCATTTTTCAAATGATGACGTCACGGCTCGAGCGTATATATAGTTGAGACCGCGGTGCATCATGGGATATATGCAAATTCCCCCTGCACCTGCTATGAACATTACAGAACGTAATTTGTTCTTCTTGTTGTAAAAGCCAATGCCAACATTTAAAAGAATGACGTACAAAGATGTGTGCTACCGTACATAACTGGGGAGGGGTTTTCATGGATGCAACAGTGTCAACAAACATGGCAGTCGCCAACTAAGTTGATGCACGTTCAACTTGTGTAAACAAACACACTGTGCGCTGCCACTCGGTACAATGTTGACGAAGATGTGAGCTAGATCTAGAGTATCACCTATGTGATGAATTGGGGTCTCAGTCAATGAAACACTACCACGCAAGTTTTTACAGTTTAAGTTAAATCAAAACAAGCAGAGGCCTGTGTGATCCTGTGGCTGTGTCCGGCCGTGTCGGCGGCTCCGCCCGCCAGGCTTCCCGTGCAGTTCTATACAGGGCACGGTTCCGGGTACAGCCCAACTCTTCTGTAGCTGATTCAAAACAGTTTCCAACAGCATTAACCGTCTTTGAACATATCAAATAGCCGAGAACAACCAACAGCAACGTTAACGTTACATGCGCCACACACCATGGTGCTGACACAATGGTTAACAGGTCGACTCCTTTGTTAAAATTTGTCTGAATCGATTTGATGAAGAACTTATTGTTACTATACCAACACCCTACAGCATATCCAAACCTTAACACATTGAGGTTGGGCCGTGTTAACTGGACCAAGTTGGTAAAGGGCCAATTTGCACCCTATTGTCCAGGGTATACCAATACAGACCTTTTGTCCAGGGTATAACGACCATTACACAGACCTAGTGCTATACTAAGTCAGGAGTTACAACAACCAAATGACACCAGCCAGAGTCAGACCATGCTCCCCATGGAGGTAGAATGAGTTGTATTTGTATATGCAAGAAATACACACTAAGTTGGAATGGTCAAGAGCTTTGCAATATGGCATGTGCAAATGTCAATCAACGTAATAGGCTACAAATACAAAGCTCTGCAGAGGACACAAGATAATATACTGTTTTTCTTTTACATTAACATAAGCTCTACAGCAAAGCAAAACAATTTAAAATGCAACACACTTAGCCTTACACATTTGTACAGGTAAAAACTATAAATCAATGCATGTGACACCACTTTAATATCTATTGTCTACACAGGATCTATATAAAAGATGATCTTAGTTTGGTACCCTGGGTATGATATATGTTCATATGACATCAAAATTCCTGACAGTGACTTGAAATGGTACATGTGTACAAACAATCCTGTTATGAATTCTTTTCCAAAAACAGAAAAACATTGCAAGTGTATTGGATATTTGAGATCTAAGCTTGTTACTTTTTCCATTCTGTATTTCCAGTTGTACTCAGACTATACTCTTGAAAAGGACCTGTTATAACACATCTGAAATATCACATTTGCTTCCCAATTGCATAAAAAAATTCCTATTTTAGCAAGGTTGCTTTTCATGTTTGTCTACGTAAAATGTAAATACATGTATTTGTACTAGAAAGATGTGAACTAGTCACACTAACGTTACATGTATGGTTGGACAAAGTAATATGCATGGCAAGAGATGGCTGACATCTGTGAAGCTTATTCACTGCTGGTACAGTGTAGTCAGCTTTGAACACTTTACTTTCAGGATGCTACAGTACAGGGAACTTCTTCCAAATTGGTGTTACTATGTTGAAGATAAACACGCCTTGTGTTGGCTAGGTTTTTTCCATATCTTTGCATTGATAAAACAGTATAGTAAAAGCAATAGGTGATTGGCAAGTGCAAAGAAAAGTACAGTAGAGTTACTGTTTTTGAGCTGCACTCAGACCTTGCACCAGAAAAGGGGGACATATAGATGATCTAGCAGCAGAAAAATAACACTGTAATGCAGAGTCTAGCATTTCACAGCAAATACGGCATCTCTATATAGCTAATCATTAACTTACCCTCCACCCTTCACCTGTATTCACAGCATGTGCTCATGTAAAAACACTTGTAAGTTAAAACTGCAGTCAGGAAATCCATGTCTCATTCATCTTTGTAATGTGTTCAAGTACAAATATCTCCTCAGCTGAACTTTTAACTGGTAGAAAAAAAAGAATAATCATTCCTTC
Source organism: Branchiostoma floridae (assembly GCF_000003815.2). Lineage (NCBI taxonomy): Eukaryota > Metazoa > Chordata > Leptocardii > Amphioxiformes > Branchiostomatidae > Branchiostoma > Branchiostoma floridae. The sequence goes on along the minus strand of NC_049985.1, from coordinate 13,016,838 downwards.
GTGGTTTGTGTTAATAAGAGCAAAGGGCAAACATCAAATCTTCATTGGAATCCAAAGGTGATACTACATACAAGACAACAGATAAAATGGACCAAACTTTTTACAGGGTGAGAAAATGTTCAGTTCTAAGACAAGTTGTAGTTCAATGTACATTGTAGTGTGTACGTACAAGAGTGCTTTTTTAAAAGCTAAATCTATAAAAGCTGTGAAATATGACAGAACCATATCTATGTACAACATTGACAGCATTAACTGCTAAGATCACACCAGTTGATTTCCATGGTTCTGCGACACAATCTCTTGGACATTGTGAGACGGGAGAAAAACTTGAATAGGCCTGAATTCACTCCCAACAACTGATTGTACTTTGGTTAAGACCTTCCCCCAAAACTAAGTTTTCCAGTCAATCTTCCAGTTTAGCATTGTTTTTTAATATATTCTAACCAAGGAAATGAATTGGTGTGGGTTACATATTGTACTTACACGAGGCAGAGAACACAACAGCATGATCTGACACTCACCACTGTTTATTTTAATCATGTACAACCTGTGACATCTAGTTACCACGTCTGGAGCATTGGAACATTCAATATTTCCCACTGACTATTTACACATTGTACACACGTGCTTACATTTTGCAGAGCTGGTATAAAAATGATATTATATCCTTTCGCCTTGCTGGCACAACTTGTTGGTATTAAAGCTCCATTAGCTCAGCTCCCACCAAAAGTACTCTTACTATCTCCACTTGTATAAAAGTAATAGGATATGTATGAATCTATACGTCAAACAAGAATCATGCCTGTCATTGGTTATCCTTGCCCCCCTCCCCATTGTTGACGAGACTGTTGCTATCATCCTCGTCAAGCATTTTGAAGAAGTCGAAGGAGTTGCCGTGGGTGATGGGCTTGCGCTTGGCAGTCTCTCGTATTTGCATCCAGGTGTCGCGGTTCGCCTTGACGGCTTCGAATACACACTCTGATCCTGGCAGTAGATCTCCCAGGATCCTATGGGGTTGAGTGAGTAACAGTTAGGCTTCAAAAGTGCTTCAGATCATATTTACATGTACATCCACCATTCAGAATACAGTGAGGTTGGGTGCAGTTTATATGGAATCATACAAAGTTCTGTCATCAGCACCATGTCTGTCCAACTTTGATTCTGTCCTGTTTTGTTCTGTGCAATATTGACATGCTAAAGTCCAATCTTTCCTTCATCTACAAATGAAGCTGACTCAATCTCACCAGTCCCAAATTCAAATGGAGGTTGTGCTTTCACTCAATGGTTGTGTTATTCTATGTTGACCTCTGATCACTTCCCCATTCACCTTAAATTACTTCAGTCGATTTTGTTAAATTTTCTGTTTACAAATTGTGTTTAAGGTTTTTCGTTCCTTACATTTCATTTCATTGAATACATGTTAGTATTGTACAGATGGAAGTGAAAGTGAAACGATATGTAATGATAATATAATAGATCCAAATAAAATAAACAAACAAAATTCAGAGAATTCAAACCTGTGGAAACCTGTCCCTACAACCCCGACCCTACTGACCTGTAGAGAGGCATGGCACCCCCACCCTACTGACCTGTAGAGAGGCATGGCACCCCCCACCCTACTGACCTGTAGAGAGGCGTGGTACCCCCCACCCTACTGACCTGTAGAGAGGCATGGCACCCCCCACCCTACTGACCTGTAGAGAGGCATGGCACCCCCCACCCTACTGACCTGTAGAGAGGCATGGCAACCCCACCCTACTGACCTGTAGAGAGGCATGGCAATGTTCTCCAGGAAGCTGATCTGCAGGTCAGGAATGAAGGCCTTCTCCCTGTCCATCATCTCATGGGGTCGGTACCCCATGGACTTCTCCAGGTCACCCTGACGGAAGAACTCCTGGTAGATCAGCTCCTGTCAGTCATGAAGAATGAATGATAACGTCAGTTCTAAAACACTCCAACAGGTGTCAGAGCAGCTCTAGATCTACAGACAGTTGAACTGGAATAGCTTGTGGAACAGACTAGTGCAGACTTCTGCAGATCACAAAACTGCTTGCATCACAGAGGCTGGTACATCATCCAAACACAATCAAACATGCTTAGCATATATGGTCAATGCACATTCAAATGTAGACAGAAATGACATAAGTCTAAGATGGCCATAGGACATTCTAAGACATAACACATCTTATAAAACAGTCTAAGACATAAGACATCTAATGCAAGCAGTTTTTGTGCTCCATGGAAGTACAAACTGGTCCCTTGTCCATATGACATAAAAATTTCACCATGCTGAAGTATTCAGATGTAGACATTGCAGGGCTGTCTCCAGCTTTACTTATTTTTCGTGCTCATTGTTCGGGAGCCCATGTTGTTAATTTTCATTCTTAAATCTGTCATTTTAGGATAATACATTTTCATCTATGTCATGCCATGAAGTTCAGATATTTTTGGACTGTAATGATTTTTTTTCTATCCCAACCACCAAATTTCCACCCTTTGATGGAGGGAAGGCTCTTGGAGACACCACTGGAACATTGAAATCATCTTTCAACCTCTCAAGAACTTTTGAAACCCTGGCTGCAGAGTGGAAACTCACCGCTATTTTCTTTGTGGTTCCCCAGCCCTTGGTCTGGTCCGACAGGTCACATGAGGTCATGAGTAGACATGTCAGGAGTGTGTGACACCTGGGGTTGGACTTGTCATAGCCCTCTGCAAAAGAAGTCAGATTTATCTTCATATTGTTCCCATTTGTCATACAGAAGCTAACAATTGTAGCACTTCAGAATAAGCTAAACAAAACAATTAGGTACCATGTGGGGATAGCTACTACATAACTACAAAACATTGATTTTGGGTTCAAGTCCATGTCTCATCTCAATGAAAAGCAGCATGCAGCCCAATTTCAGCTTTTCATGAATAAAGAAAAGTTCAAACAAACCAACAAACAAAATACAATATATTATGTGTAAAGTCACTAGCCTGAGTGCTACTTTCAGGGTGTACTTAAAAGCTAAAAATGCTAGCACCCAGACTACAATGTTACATGTCCAGAATGACTGGGTCAGAAGTCCAATTTCTTGTGTTGGAGAACTGTTTAACAAACTGTGTGAACCAACATAACCTGACCTTTAGCCATAGCCTCCAGGTCCTTGACAGCAGACAGGTGATGTGCAAGGTCTGTAGCCAGGATGATCTCCTGGAGCAAGTCCAGCGCTTGTTCATAGTCCTGAAACAAGAAATCGGACGCACATAAGCATGGAAAAAATGTTTCCTGTTTCAGTCCTGAAAAATTAAAGTCTTGTAATTTTCTTAGGCTGGCCAAAACTCTAGTGTGACATACTGCAATACCAATGAACAAAGTAAACTGAAATGCATGAGGACAGCAAGTGTCTTTCAATGTCAAACTTGAACACTGTGCATAATAGATACATTTATCCTTCATTATATAGGACAAGCAGTGTTTTTTCTTCAATAAGAAGCACGTTGAATAAGAATAAACTGGAAGCTATGTGACTCCACTGCCCACCCAAATAAAGTCTAGGGTCAGCTGGTTTTTCTAGGGGTAGGTAGGGAAACAAGAAACACAACATTTTTCCCTAGGCCTCACTGCAATGCCATGCTTTCTAAATTCCATTTCAGGAAACCTGTCTAAACATTGCAGTAGATTTCTGAAATGCTCTTTATTTTTATCCACTCTCTACCTTTCTGGTTTATCTAAAATTGTCAAGTTTCAACAAATATCGTAGCATATTGCCTTACCCTTTTATTGAGGTTTTCAAAAATGTTGCATCCCTCAGTGTTTAAGATACACATGGCTTGGGCAAAGTGATGTCTCTGGAAGTAGAACGATAAGAAGATTAAATCCAGTCACATAATGGCTATAACATAGCAAATGCAATGGTTTGAAATTTCCCTACAATATGCTCTTATATTATATGTTTCAGGTTCTATTCTATTCTATCCAATGAATTAAATGAGTAAAAAATCATTTCCTTAACAATGTGTGGAAATGGGAACAGTTGATTCTTTTCACTTCATGGCTACCACATAACAAGACCTGAAGGTCACTTCACTCCAGGGTTATGGTTACATTGTAACATTTGGGTACAAACCTCCAAAACAGAGCCTTCTGAGCTGTACAGAGCTGCAAGGACTGATTTCTGAGAAACAGGAAACAGAAGCACAACGTATGTCATACGAAGGACATCTTTGGTCATACAGTTATCATCAACATACAGCTAAGACATGAACAATCATCTTACAGTGTAAAAGTTTGGGTCACTCTTGTTTATTTCTTTTCCATATCAATGCACTGCTAGTAGTCCCCTTCTATTTTGTACATAATTTGCTTGTAGTATGTTTTTAATTGATTGAGAATTTTTAACAAACTACAGTCAAACCTGCCAAAGACGACCACCTGGGGGACCAGGCAAAAGCGGTCGATTTGGTCAGGTGGTCGCTGAGAAGAGTATCAACTCACAACATGTCCGATGCATAGTATAAATGGTTTCCGTTGTGTTTAATATCAAATACAACACGCACACGTATGCAAAAACGTAACTAAGCCTGGTGAATTGACAGTTTGTGTAGGGGTTCTGATACAAAACAAACACAGGATTGATATAACTTATTTTTGTTTGTTAAGAATGCCATATACCTCTACCTCACCCCTACAGTTTTGTGGAACATTCCACTTACTGAGGAAACCTGGAAGGCATTGTTGGTTCCTCTGTGGTCCAGGTCATGGCACAAACATGCCACAAACAGTGCAAACAGCTCAACGTCTCTGGGGAGAAACAGGGAAAATGTGGCCCATGAAAACACAGGTGGAACTATTGTGTGTAATCTCACTAGAAGAAACTCACCTAGACATAAATCTGAACATTTCTCAATGATTTATTACAGGTTTCAATCACTCATACATCATGTATCCTTACAATGGAAACTAAAGTCAGCATAGACAAGTTTCAATGGGTCAATGTGTATTAGCAAGGTGAGGGGCACACTACAAAAAATTATCTTTCTTGTTTCTTCTTAACATACACATAAAGAACTTCTTAAAACAAGAGAACTTTCTATATCTACTTCTTACAACATTTTTTTCAAAAAATCAAGATTCTTCTTCTTACAAGATTCTACTTCCAGAATGTTATTCTTGTAGTAAGTTTTTTTTCTAAATGCAGATGTTTGCAAATATCCTCTAAACATCACAAGCATAACTTAGGTTCATCCAACATTGTATCTGGCTGTCTAAGGGTTACACACAGTAAACATAGGATACCAGAAGAGGTGTATAGACTCACGTCAGGAGCTGGTCGATGCGTAGGTTCTTGTAGAGCAGGTAGCAGAAGTGAGAGACAGAGAAGGCATGGTACCAGTTGTGATACGGAGGGTCACGGTAACCCTTCTTCACCATGAGGACAAACCTACACAAACAAAGAGACATGCCATGAAGCACAGCAATAGCATGTGAAGTAATTGGTGTATCCATGAGTTTCTTGCAAATGTTACTAAATGTATTGCTGATATCTTACAATGCACACAAAAAATTCCCAAAACAGAGATGTCCGGTTCTCTCTTCGTGCAGTGCAGATGTACATAACGGCTTATTAAAAACATAGGATTGGTTAATGATGCAATGTTTCTTCTATGATGATTTATTGCTTATTGATAAGTTCTGCTTACTTGACAAGGGTTTCCTTGTGGATCCTCCACCTGTTGATCATCCCCATGTCCTCAAACATGGCAAGACAGCACTGGGGAAGCAAGCAACGGGATCAGGACATGTCAGTGTTTATTGGGGAAACAATTCCACTCTTACAGGAGATGGACATACAATACATAAATAATGTAGAATTGTACAATACACAGATAACATGAAACAACAAACAAATGGAATAATTTCAAACTACCTGCCAGAACATACAGCTGGGGAAAAAACTTACTCTAAGTATTAAAAAAAATAGACAGTAAAAAGCAGTTGTTTTTTCAGCACCTTGGACAAGGCAAACATATTCATTATATAACAAAATTACCGACATGGAGATACAGTCAAAATAGACCTACATGTAGGTAACTCACTCAATCTGATTGCTAAAAGAGCTTTCTTTCCCTCTAATCTGATCCTCATTATCCATAAGGTTAGGTTTGGAACACACCACTGTCAGCCACACAGTTCAGTTTCAACTAGAAAATGCTTCTAGCCACAGAAGCAACTAAAAACTTGAATGGAGCTGAATGTTGAAACACAACACCTCAGAAAATGATATCACATACCTAAGTATTGGACATTCATATGGTGTTTGAATAACAATTTTCTACAAGTTTCCTGTCAATAAGGAGTGTAAAGAAACTTCAGTACCATTGTTTGTTTGTTTGTTTGTATCTTTTTTTTAGATGTAATTATATGGTCTGCTGTAAGTCTTACAAGGGCCTGACTAGGAAGCAGGGACTATATAGGTAGTGAGCAACCTTGTAAAGGAAACAAAAATGAGTGCACAAATACCAGAGTGGTTTGGTCATCAAGTATGACTCTGGGAGTGAAGCTGAAGAGGGAGACCTCTGGGTGGATGCTGGTTATCTGTGGGATCTTGTCGACTATCAGCCGGTCTGTTTCATCCTCGTTTACCTGTCAGGAGAAAATCACTCATTTTTGTCATGCCCTTCTTGTTGTGACATACTGTAAACCTTGAAATATGGGTTCTGTCCTTGAGTTTTTCCTGAATTTGTGAAATTTTTATGTGTATTCAGATTTTAATGGAATTATGCCTGTAACTAAGTGTAAGTAATACGTAATTCAGCCACCCCGGCTGTGATGTATTTACAAATAAACCATTCATCATCATCATTTGTGACACCAGAAATATATGCTGTCCAATGTTAGAATTGTTTCAACTGAAATATAAAATGCCGCAAAAAAATCTATTTCTCTTTCTTCCACAAAATATGTGAAAATAAATCAATTTAAAGTAGGGTTGAACATTGAAGTCCATGTGTTGCAAGTTGTACATTGTAAGAAATTGGTTCTGAGTTCTGAGAATGTCAATGTCAAAATTTCACAGTAAGTTCAAGTGATGGATTTGTCGTAATTCAAAATCTACAAAGTCAGTGACAGTTACTAAATATATGGTCATTCAGCATGATATAACATTCTGTTGCCATTTCATGTGCCTGTGAAGCTGGTGTGTTTAATACACTGCAGGGCAGTTATGCCGGCTATACAGATACACTGATACACATTTCAACAGAGAATCTGTTGATTTAAAAACCATGCATGACAAAGAAATCATTTTGTCAGGAAACAACACAGGCCTGTATGCAAGAAGTAGCACAAACCTTCATATGATACATCATTAGTTCGTTGGACAGCTTGCTGCGATGTTGGGCGTCTGCAACTTTCTTATACAGCAAGGACTGTGGTGGGAGGGGGGCATAGTGAAACCATTACCAAAGACAGGGTACCGGGGGTATCTCTGGAGTCTACAATAGATGGCTGATCAATCAAGAACTAGGCATACAAAATTGATTTAGGAAAGTTATAAAATACAATAGCCTTTTTAGGCCGTAGGGGTAGTGGATTGTTACCCATTGTCTAGAGCATGGAAAACAGATACCATCCCTCTCCTTTGACTGGCCTTTACCTACCGAATCAAACTCAGGTACTCATTTTTACACCTGGATGGAGTAGTGAAGCAAAGTCATATAAAGTGCCTTTTCCAAGTCCGCAATGTGTAGCCAAAACATGATTGACAATCTCCAACACTATTCAAGAAAACGGTACTCACATGAACAAGGCTGATTCCGCAGTAAATAGAGAAGGCTTGTGCAAGCTCCTCGTCGTAAGTGGAGAAACATGGTCCTATGGCAACACAATATCGATAGTTAGTAGCAGCTGCAACAATATCACACCCCACTTAATTTTGAAGATTATGGTGCAATTTGAAAAAAAATATGCGTAAGAGAACCCGACTAAGAATCAATTTCACAGTTGCTGTACGTTAATGTACATTACATTGCCCCACAAATCCCCCCAGGTATGCACACTTCACCTACAGGCTAAAGAGGAATTGTCAGCAATGTACCACCACAGGAGCAGGATTTTACATTGATCCGGCAGGTGAACTTATCAGGTTGCACTAGAAACCAGGCACATGCACAACACATAATGTAACACCATGGCCGACAGGAAGAATTAAGATTTCCTGATAAGGCCAAGCTATTGCGATTATATGGACATCCGCACGTACGTTCAATTTTCGTCCCTTCCTATAGAAAGTTTGTGATCATTTTACTGTAAATCACACAAAGAAACTGCAAATATATGCTGTAAAGTTCAAAAAGATTATCGGAAAATGGATACTAATATCATTAAAGCCCTTTTTTCCTGTCATAATTTCCGAGTCATGTGTATCAACCCAACTAAGCTAAAAGTATTTCGAGCCCTGAGATGAAACATGATCTAGAAGTTACTGTTTGGTACATGTCCATCTGCTTTGTGTGTTTCTGAGTCACCCGTTCAATCTTCCTGACCAATTGATTTCATAATGAAGGGAAAAATTTTTCTTGTTTGTTTTTATCAACACGCTCAGATCAGTTTTGGAGTGCTAAGAGGATGTGATCCATACAATGAATCAGTATGGCCACATTTTCCCATCTACTGCTCATGAAGCAGCCTTCTGGGAAACATGTCAGCCTTGAAGTGCCTCAAACATAACTTGTTTATATCAGATCACACTGTCAACAGAACATTTGCACACATGGAACCATACACAAGGGTCAGTGCAAAAAACAAATCCAACATACCATTAATTTTATTGCATAGTTCTGCCACACCGACAATTTCTGGAAAAGAAAGATCATCACATTAGTGGGACATCATATTAAACATTCAGTTCTCACATGTTTGTCTCACATGTTCTGAGAAACTGAGTACAGGATATCACACATCAGACCAAGAACACTACCAGTAGTGCGAGACAGTGTGCCTATCTAACAAGCATATGTAGAGACATTGTGGTTATAGAGGACCTACCAACACTTATTTTGGCACACGTTTTTCTTTCCTGATGACTCACGGACCAAAAGGTTTTGAGTGAGTGAGCAAGTAGTTTAGAATAAAAAAAATTATCTTTGGACACAGCTAGAAAGGTACTAGATTGTAATTTGTAGAGACACCATAAGCAAACAAATCTAGAGCTATTGACAGTTTATAGCACCCATTCTAAAATGGCAAACTTCAAATTTGAAGACTGGGACTCTAGAAGGAGTTGGAGTTCAGCTAGTGTCTCCACACACTGCACCACTTCCTACAGTAGGACTTGGTGAAATCAACACTAACCTTCGTTGTCCCCCATGAGAAAACTGCCTATTACATCAGAGTCTATGGTCATTGTGAAAGCCATGAACAAAAGGAGAGCACACTTCAGCAAACAAAAATCAGACACCTTTCTTCTCAAAGGGGTGGGGATTGAAAATGAAATAAAAAGGACCCAACACAAGAGGAATGTAACTTGTATACATGTAGGTCATTTTGGGAGATGACTGGTGTTGGGCTAGGGTTGGCAAAAGGGATTGTTGGGAGATCAAATAGAACATGGTAAAAGACATGGGCACATCTGGTCTAAAAGCTACAGGACGACACTCTATTAACCAATGAACAATCTAAGGGGTCAGCAATGATCTTAATATCAAGACTGTCCTTCAACAGGTACATGTATTCCTTATATCTGCCAGTACCAGGTTTCTTAGAAAAACACTTACCCAAATGCCTTCTGACAATGATGAATAGAATAACAAGCTTAAGTTCAAACTTATAGATAGTTACATATCAGTGAGTTTCTGAACCTATCCCTTGTGAATTATATGAGAGAAGATGTCCTTCCATACCGTGTCCTTCGTTCTTGATCGGGAAGCAGAGTATATTCCTGGGAAAAAGATACAAACATTTGTAAGACACACTGTGTTGTACTTAAATATCCCCTTTAACATCCCCTTTAACACTTCTTACCGACAATAGTTTAATTGCAAAGCCAATTGCCACCGTATTTCATGCAATTATCCGTGTGGTGCGACAATGCGAAGTTATCCAGCTGGACTGCACAAGTTTGGGATTCTGTGCAATTAAGTGTGCGGTAATCTGTGATCTGTATGTGCGTTTCTATAGTTTTGCATACTGGTGACACCTGTACTTTCTCTGTCATACCTTGTTCTGAAACCAGTGCTGTGGTCCACTCCACTGTAGAACAGCGGGTGGGAGTACGCATCCTTGATGTTTAGAATCTCGCCTGGTAAAAGAACAATCATGTAAAAATTAATTCAACAGACGGCTGCAATATGGCTAAAACTAGACCACTTTTCACACTTAAGAAATAAGACCCGCAAACACATTCATCAATACTGACGTCCAACCGCTTTACTACATTTATTCAAAGATGACCAACACAGTACTGCATCTCAACTCACCAGTAGTTGCTACATGCCCAGCTATCCCCTGATCAATGGGTATCCTCAGCTCATTCATGTTCTGGGAAATAGAGACATAAGGAAGGTATGTTACCATTATCATCTTATACATGTACTGGAGTCTACAGATTATGTTGTTCACATTATATAGCCAACATCATTAAGTCATTTGCCCTCCACCTCTAAATCATACAAAGCTGAGCAGTAAAATCTACTGAGAATGGCAAGAAATGCATGTTGATATTGAGAATAAATGCATGTTTCACTTCTTCTAGCCTAAGAACTGTGCAATAGTGAAGGAAAGAAAAGGTTAGTACAGAAATTTCTTGACGCCTACTGGTACTGTATTTAAGTGATACAATGTACAATACAATTGTACATTGTATACAATTGTATACAATAGTGATAAAATGTATACAATCAATCATATCTACATGTACAAAGGATTGAAAGAACATAGAATTAAACATTGGTAAGAAAATCTTGACACTAGAGAACAGACAAAAAAGCATTTGGGTGGATCACAAATTCAAATTCAGGTCAAGGTCCGGACATGATTCTCTGGACCCGAACCAGACCTGGACCTGAATTTTCTGTACCGGTACCCACCCCTACCTGTAATCCATAATGTCAATGTCAAGTTGTCAATACAATTGTATTTTTGGAATCAGAAAAAATATTATCTGCAGAACCAGGGCATTCTACTCTAGAGTTGAGTATGCCTTTTAACAAACATTGGTTCAGCTTCATTTGTCTTCATTCATTAATAAGATAATAATCTGGATCAGAGAAGGCAGAGATTGTTGTTAGTACAAAGGAGGGAGGGAGCAGCGTGGATGTTTTAGTACAGTAATGTGTGAGGTGGTGGCAAAGTCAGGTCTGGGTTAGGGGTGACCTTATTATAGAGGCATCCATGCCAAAACGTAAGGGTTGAGAGGAAAACTGAAGAGAAATTACTGGAATTTTCTAATGTCTGTTTGTGTTTTCTTTTTGTTTTAATCTATTTGAAAATCAGAATTCAAAATACTTTTTTTTAGTTAGGCTGTGTTCAGTGTCATTGCATTTTGTCTTGCTGATCATTGCATGTATTCTTTCAGAATCTCTATTTTGTATTGTCAGCTTTAATATTTGAAAAACAAATCAGTGTGACTGACTGACAAGTTTTGCTTAAACTATTCCAGCACCAAATGCATATAAATGGTAAAAAAATGATCTATTCATTGACTTCTTTCAGTACATGTATTATTAAAAATGCAATCAACTTTTTAGTGTCCAAAATTAGAGAGGCACTCCAACCAAATATGCAATTATAGTTTCCAATGTACAAAAATTTAATGTATTGATACTGTGAAAAAAAACATTAAGGCGATGATAAGAACAGCTTGTGCTTGAAACAGAACAAGTAATGTCATAGCAATGTTTCCTATTTGCTTTTGTACAAGAGCTTAAGAAAGGAGATAGACCAAAAGACAGGATGATTTCCAGCACCCAGAAAGATGAAGACCCTTTTCACACAAGCTGCAGCGTTATGCCAGAGCAAGCAGAGCAGGTTGAAGTTGTTGTCCTTTTTGTTTTTTCTGCGGACTCACCATTACTCGAACATCAGACAACCTCCTGTGATTGGGTCCAAGCTCCTGCCTAAGCTTTTCCAGCTGGGTTGGGGGAGGGAGAGGGTTGGGTGAGTAGGGTCCTTAGTGCTGCATTAGGGGAAGCCCTGCACAGCGAGCCTTTAGTACATAGCGTGGGGTGGAGCGCAAACAGCACCGCGTACCACAGTAGCAAACCAACATGTGTCACACACACCCCTATTGTTTCAAAGTGCTGGTAAGTGATGAAGATCTATAGTAAAGTGACATCATCATCATTAATGTGACAGTACTACATAATGTTTGCTACAAATGAAACAATTCAACCATAATATCAGTATGGATTGATGGTGATAACAAAATGTCAACTCCCTTACGCCCAAAACAGTGCTATCACACTACATGTGGAAGTACTACATAACTGTAAAAATAGCATTGTGTTAGGTGAGAACTATTATTAACAGTTTGTGACAAAAATCATATCTACTACATGTACTTAAAATCAAGTTTATTTTACTGTTTAAGACTGCCATTATAGTGAAAAAGACCCTACCTAGTATTAAGAACACTATAATCTAGAGGCTCATACAAAACATGATAAACTGAATTGAAATAGCAGTTCAACTCATTAATGTGAAGAAAACATTTTGTTTGATTTATTCAACACCATTCAGCTTTTAGAATCTGGGAATACAGTAAAGCATTCTTGAAATATGATTGGAAAGATTCCTCCAATGCACTTGCTAAAATACCTTTGTACAAAGGTACAAGTCAAAATAACATCAGGTGATCTACAATGGTGCATGAAGTTCCCAAAAGAAACAAATATTCAGGCAGCTACTAAATTCAGCACATTGTTCATTGCAAAAAAAAAAAGAAAATCAGGACCAAAACCTACTCATTCCAGATGGCACCATAACAAATTTTTGAAACACATCAATTATGGAAAGAATGTAAGAATTGTATCCTTGTTATAAAAAGACACACATGGTGTGTTGTTGCTAGGCGTGTCTGAAGCGACAGGTGTGCTGTTGCTAGGCTACAGGTGTACCACACAACACAACATCTGTGCTCTTACCTGAGCCTGAAAGGATGGGACAGAGCATGCAAAGAGACAGGCTGTCAGATTTAACATGCAGGGCAACACTATGGAGCATGCTACCACATTCTCAAGTACATAACATTTCATAGAAAAAAGTCTGTCTCCAAACAAAATAGCCTGCCTTGCATCAGGATAAAATAGCAGGACATGATTTATAACAGAGATAGATTTGTGTAAGAAAAACTGATAGTAAGAAAAACTCCTGAATCAGATATCAATTGATACATATCATCTGAGAGAAAGGTGGCTTTCAAATTTAAAGACAAATATAAACTTTATCTCCATTTTTCATCAAGGTACATGTAATAACAACTATTTGCAACAGACTGTACAATTCAGAAATTTTGCAGTTGAATCCTATCATATATTTCAGGAATCAGATACAAAATACAACCTAAAATATGTGTCATGATGCTGGTATCAACAGTGTGTTTATGCATTGAGTGGTTATGTATAATTTGTTATCCCGTGGCCATGCTAAGTTCAACAGGTTTTATCATCAGAGGTTACATACAGATCCCAGAAGCTGTCCATCCACTCTTACCTCACTCTCATCTGCTACCACTCCATCAAACACCTTGGCAACCAGCTCCCTCCTGCCCTTATCCACCAGGAACAGGGAACATCTAAGATAACAAAACAGACATTTGCATATCATTTTACAATTTTAAACTCTATATCTGCACACAAAATAAAGAGCTTACCAACAACCTTTCCATCAGTCCTCTGGAAGTTTCACCAACCTTTGCTCGACCAAGATGGGGGCCGATACCAACTTCCAAGCACCTTTGACCCTTTGCTGACATCACACTGGATGTGTGACTTAGGCTTCGGGTCATTTAAACTTGAGAAGGATGAGAGGACTGATCAAAAGCTTGTTGCTAAGTGCTTTATTTTGTGTACGGATATAAAGAGTTTAAAATTGTAACATAATGTTGACTATTGTCATAGATGAACTTAGTACATTCAAATACATTTGCATACTCTGTCTTCTCTTCATTTGTAACACACAACTTTTGCAATGTCTTTGATAGAGAAGAAAGTATACCTTTCTGCATGTGTTAAGTTGCGGGCCTCTTGCATGATTTCACGCAGTAAAACAGATACATCATCTGAAAAGAGGTAAAAAACAAAAAAAGGTAACAAGTTGTTAACCAAAATGGCATATCTTCCATAGAATAGGTAGAAGAAGCTGACTAAACATGTACGTAATGCAACATTTTGTGCTAAAAGCCTATTTCAACAGGGAGAAGGGTAAAATTGCTTCTCAACTATCAATTTCAAACATACAAATTAAACCAAATGTATACATGTCGCATTTTCTGTTGAAAATCATATAGACTACAATACATGTACTTGTCTTGAAAAAAAATTGAGTACAACAAAATAGTTTTGAGATTACACCAATCTCAGCATTATGTGGACCAAGGTACAATTCCCTTATCATTTTGCAATAGTACTGCAGCTTGTGACTTTGTGAGACTTTTCCAATCTACTGGATGGCATTTCAGCACTAGAGGGTTCAAGCAGGGCCCCTATCATTTTGCCTCAGTACTGCACCTCATGACTTTTTGAGACTGAGGTGGCATCTATTGGATGGCATTTCAGCTCTTAAAGGTTAAACTAGGGCACAACCCAGATATCATTTTGCCTCAGTACTGCAGCTCAATACATTTGAGACTTTCTCAATCTATTGGATGGCATTTCAGCACTAGAACGTTGAACCATGGCACAACTTCCCCTATCATTTAGCCTCAGTACTGCAGCTCAAGACTTTGTGAGACTGTTCTCCATCTATCCGATATCACTTTAGCTCTAGAAGGTTGAACCAAGGCACAACGTCCCCTATCATTTGGCCTCAGTACTGCAGCCCATTACTCTATAAAACTTTCTCCATTTATTGGATGGCATTTCAGCACTAGAGGGTTCAACCAGGACACAACTCTCCCTATCATTTTGCCTCAGTACTGCAGCTTGTGACTTTGTACAACTGTGCCCTATCTATTAGACGGCATTTCAGCACCGTGTCCACTGGAAGTTTGGACTGTGGAAAAACTCCCTCTACCATTTGGTTGTGGTGCAGGTTATGAGTTAGTGTGCATTTGGTACCAGTACAAACAATTCTCATTACCTAAATGTGTGAATAGGTTCTTTGCAATCTGCAGCATGGACTGGGTCTCTAACTTGAGTTTCCTCTCCTTCTGCACAGCCAGCGTGCTGGTCAGGACTGTTGATGTGTAGGTGAAACATGTCCTGATCTGGGACTCATCTGCAGGGCTGAACCTACACAACACAGGAACACTGTGTGTCACTCCCATGGGAGAAAATTACATGTACATGTGCTGGTCAGGACTGTTGATGTGTAGGTGAAACATGTCCTGATCTGGGACTCATCTGCAGGGCTGAACCTACACAACACAGCAACATTGTATGTCACTCCCATGGGAGAAAATTACATGTACATGTGCTGGTCAGGACTGTGGATGTGTAGGTGAAACATGTCCTGATCTGGGACTCATCTGCAGGGCTGAACCTACACAACACAGCAACACTGTATGTCACTTCCATGGGAGAAAATTACATGTACATGTCGCCTGCTACACATTATGAAACAACACTTTTCCCCGCTTCTTTCTCTCTATCCCACTTTTTCCTAGCAGACATACTTCCTACATAAATATCATAACAAATGATACTTACATCTGTATCAAAAATGATTCTATTACTTATGTATTCACTACCCGCTTGCCATGTAACTTTTGTTCACAGCAACAATATGGCTGATCTTGTGATATCTTTTATAAATTTGAGTCCAAAGTCATGAAATATGATCTGGTAAATCTTACTTGGGGCTGTCCCTTTTGTTGAGGACACAGGCAAGTGCCACAATGTTCCCTGCAGCCTTACTCTCCACTGGGACACACAGCATGGATCTGATCTCTCCCAACTGGACATGCAGCACCAGGGACTGCAGCTCCCCCTTGCCTTTCTGGATGGAAGTGCAAAATACAACAGCTATTGAGTTCATCTAATATCATTTCTGTAACCCTACTGCGCTGCACTGTATCAGGTCAGAGTAATTTATCAAATGAGTCACTTTCAGCTATTACTATGACTAATCAATTACACTCATTGTGTCTATTGTTGTATTGTGTCTAATTTCTATTTCTCATTGCTTCCGTACAAATCAATTTTCCTAACTTCATATATATCATTTCTCACATTTCTAAAATTGATCCTTAATACGGTAATGCTTCCTTGCATACAAAATGTCATCTGATGATATTTGACTTACTGAGTCCAAGTCTTCGAATATGACAGGTTTTTTGCTGGTGACCATGTGACCCAGGCAGCTCTGATCAATCTGTGGTGAGAAGCAACTGTGTTATGTTTATTCAAAGACATTTGGTGATGCAATCTGTTGGATAATAGTTACTCTGGAAAAGGGCAAAAGCCACCTCAGGCAGGCCTGAAAAAAAAGCAAAAACAAGACACTTTATCATCACTCAGACCCAAGAAAAACTTTGTGACAGAAATCCCCAATACCTATGTTGGGGCAGCAAAACTTGTAAAACGTGTACAAGAAAATCTTTAACATGTAGTTGCGTAGTCATCCAAACTTATAACTTGACATAAAGCAAAATGTCACAACATGATACCAAATGTAGCATCCAAATGGAAGCTGTTAAGCTGTGCTTAACTTTTCAGCAGTTAAGCTGATGCTAAATATCTATATTAAGAGGCTTAGAGCCCCTAGCTGTGAACTTTCAGGCAAAATCAGTCATGGCAAATAAAACATGAAAACTGAGGGAGGCAATTTCACTGTCCACTGCACAATATAAGATATGGAGGTTGACTGGGTTATGAGTCTGTCACAAGTGATTTCATCAAAATGGTTTTAGATCGTGGAGTTTTAAAGTTCAACCATTACCCAAGCATTAAGTCAATTACTCCCTCAAGAAAATCTCCACAATCTTGAAGTTGACAACTTCTCACGATGGCTATAATACCTTATACTTGGGAGCAGGGGCAAGGCAGGCCAGTCAATTTTTTTAAAGAATGCATCACTTGAAAACATAATAGCTTGATGTTACATCAAAATGACAGAGCACTTTGACTCTTTCCTTTGAAGCTTCTCTAAAGGCATTGTTTTGCTGCTTGTAGCAGGTTCTGTTCGCTGTCGCGATTAAGTGTGCTACACAGTGAGTAAGAGCTATCAACCTGGCATAAAAGCCACTCTAAAATGCACCATAACACTCTTATTCCACTATAATTGCACTCAGCATTCCTTGAGGCTACATGCAATCAATCGCGGATTTGATCTGGAGTGTAAAGCAAGTGGAAAAATTGTTATGTTCCACAAGGTAAGACTGTAGACTGAGTTGAAATCTGATTACATTATGTGCTGGAAGGCAGAGAAACACCTGCAGGGAGTGCACCTTTAGGAGATGAATAGGCTGACTATAATGAAGTTATTTTACCTTTCTTGTCTGCACTCTGTGGGGATGCCTTTGCAAATGTCTGGCTTCAGAGGAACCTTAAAGTGATTGTCCTCACTTAACTGTGGCAGACTCATGCAAACATCACTAATTCTTAAAAGCTTTTTACTGGCTCTTGCCAAAACCAATCTTCCTTACAGCGGCTGCTGAGCGGCTCAGGTTGTCAGGTGGAAAATGCAAGATTCAAGAGTTGCCTTCAGGGTTTCATTATACACTAACCCAGACCTCCATCAAAATGTAAATCTTTGTGTTGCTGCTGGTGATTGCAGCATATACCAAGTACATCTCCTGTTTCCATCAAGTCACATGTTCAGTTTGACCCTCATTGTGTTTTGACAACTGTAGGGCCTCATTTTCTCATAAATGATACAAATTAAATCTTCATTTGCATAATTGACATGTCAAATATTCCTCTCTTTCTAAGTTAACCAGTCACAAGTTTGAAAGTATTACATGTATTATGGAATACAGCAGATTTATAAACTTTCCTTACTAATTATGCAAATAAAATTTAGATCTGCATAATGAGCATAAAATGATGTAAATTATCACTCAAGCTATCTAACACATTAAAAGTCATAAACAATCCATCAAAACCTTGACATTCAGTGTCAAATATTTTCTGCATTATTTTTGCCAATTTTGTATTGATCAATACAACTTGAAAAAGAGCCAGCATGTGTCAAGGCTCGTATGCAGTAGTGCATTAAATGCACTGCCACAGGAGCAATTGCTGTGGGTTGCCATTAATAGCTAGGCTTAAAACAGCAGGGTGCATTCCAGAGACTTTCATATAGTCTTCTCTAAACACTTCTCCCTTTATTTCTTCCTTTCCTTGCACAGAAGTACTGTTCCATAATACCCCTTATCAATGGCAGACACCTTCAGTCCCATGCTGATACGTGCCACCCCTGCTACAAATCTGGCGTCAAAATCATTGTAATTAAAGAACAAAGTGGTGATCTACAATGGACATATCTGCACCATATACAGGGGGATCAGTCTGGAGACAGCTTGTCTCCGACACCGTGGAGAAGCAGACAGCAGGGAGACAGAACACCCACCATGAAATCTTCTCTGAGTGCAAATTTCCTGCAAAAATGGAAAGATTCCCTGTAGGAGAGAAACCCGACCTTTGCAACCTTAAAATCCAACCTGACAAGCCAATCTACCAGGGAAGTTGTCTTGAATAGGAAAATGCTATGTTTGTGCCTCCCTGGCATGGCTGTATACTGCTGCCATATTGGTTAGATTGGGTGAATCCAAACATTACAAGACAAGCATACTCTAGTATGTCAATGGAATGTATGGGGTTGGCCTTAGGTGTCAAATCTTGCAAGAACTCAACACCCTTACTTATATTAAGACAAGGAGGGATTAAAGTGTGCTCGACTGAACATGGGTCATAGCAAAGCTGCATTGCTTTATATAAGAACAAGCATCATGCTTGCTTCACCTCATATGAGGACGACTGCTTAACTCACATACTTACTGAGCAATGAATATATAATACATGTACATGTGTATCCACACACAAACTACTTTGTACACAACAGTGTCACTGCCATAACCATAGGACCAGTTAATACTGTTGCTGACATACAGCATAAAATATGCTCTTAGATATATAACAATTCAAAGACCATGTCAGAGCCAAAGTCTTCTTCAGAAAACTCCTGTTCCTGGAGGACCTTATCTAGATGCACCCCTGCCGCCCATGTCTTACTGTGTTATATCCCCATGATTCCTGTTCCTTGCCAGATTTGTCTTCAGTAAGACCTGGACTCAGCCCCTGACTTAAAGAATGTGCTGACCAAACAGACTGATTAAAGCAGGTCATTTTGAGATGAAGGAAAAGTTGGAGGATTTCAGACTCAAGCAGGCTAAAGTTAAATGAAGAGGCATCTTCTCTGCTACTACCTAATGAACCTTTATGAGCTAAGTACATGTAAAGCAATCAATACAGTATTTAACTTAGGCTGGCTGCTTTTAGACAAAGTGAATATTCATGACATATTACTGCTGAAGTAATCTTGCAAAGAACAGAAACAAATGGAACAAAAGTTAGACTTTGACTATAAAAACAGAGCTTGTTAGAAACACAGTTTTGCAAAGGAAGTTAGTATTTGTCGACCTAGTCAACCTAACCAAGGGCCTGCTTTCATACAACACTCTAACAATTCTTCCTACTCTGCTACCTTTAACATTTCCATGACAAAAACCAAACAGTTGGTTCCATCGAAGATATAAAAGCTCCTTGGTTTCATAGATAACTGGAAGCCCTCAGTACTCTTTGATCTAGACCTTCATAACCATGCAGCAGATACACTGTATCTCAATTTGTCATGAAAGACATCTACACAACATACAAGGCCTAAATGTTCTTGACAGTAAGCCACCTAACAGCAGTAAAATACCAACATCTCCACTGAATTTGTAATATAACCATTTGTGCAAAAGTTGTAACACATTTACAACCATCTATGGCTGTCCCAGGGGTACCGGTGGGTGGGAAGAGTAGCTGAGTTCACATTGTTCAGCAGTTTAGAGGCTGGTAAAGAGGGCTACTGGGACTATGCTGCAAGAAAGGGCACCCAAAGGAACTCTGTAGGATGTGATGGAGTCATGCCAGTCATGACAATGAGCCTCAGACAAAATCATCAGACAAAACACAGTGGCATTTGGGGCTGGCAGAAACAACATGTTCTCTTCATTATTGTTGGGTGAAAATTAAAAAAATGATAGAATCTTGTGGAAATGAGAAACTGGGAGAACATAAGTGGGAACAAAAGGTAAAATGATTTTCATTCCATTGCTTGCATACACAATCATCTAGTATACATAAGCAAATACCATTGGGTGACCTTAACCCTTCAAATCAAATGCACCACATAAAAGATCAAACCCAAGCTGTTAACTACATTAGACAGTTCAATATGCCTCAACGGTTCAACCCTCTTGAGAATCAAAGGTTCCGGTATGTTGCTACACTGTTGCAAGTTGATAAGAAGTACCTCTTTGAAGTAGGGAAGCCAACATGGCACCCAAAACAAAAGATAAGTACATTCATGGAATCTATTAGCATATCAAATTTCATGTTGAGTTGAAGTGAAATACTATAAGCACTCTAATTAACCTTGGCTTGATCTTAGCAACAAAATCAGAACTTAAACCTTCTCTATTCAAAACGCTGATACCTCCTCCATCTTTTGCCGAGGCAAACATGACAAAATAATTGCATACCTTTTATGTGTAGTAATGCCTATTCTTTGCGGATGATGAATCACCAATTTTGATAGCTTGTCAACTGGAATAATTGCAGCCTCAGAAATGATGTCTGCGAGGTGAATATCCCATAAGGATTCTGATAGGAATACTACCTGAGTAGTAAATCAGCAACAAGAGAGATTTCGACAAAGTACTAATTTCATTGGTATGGAGGATGACAGGACGTGGACATATAAAAAAAAACACTGTAAAAAGACTCAAAAGAAAATATTTATTTACCAGTATGAGAATGTATGACAAAAGGTCTGTGTATCCTTACAACTTAAAGCAAAAAATATGATCAAAAGTGATGTGATGATCTCATCAATGGCTTTATAATGTCCACTACCCAATTTTGTTTGATGCTTACATCATTGGGTTACTGGTGTTGCTACCTGGCCAAATAGATTCTATAAGCAGCTTACAAATTATCAGTAAAACATTTTCAATGCTGAAAATCCAACAGTTTGTTAAAGCAAACAATTTACAGTTTCTCTGCAATCAAAATATTGGCACAGCCATACCAATGAGTAACTGTCAATGCAGAAATATTCCCTGTGATTTCATATTTTTGGCTTTTGTAGTGACCCCCCATGAAAATTTTATTCTGTCTTCTCCTTGCCAACTCCCTTGTCTAAATGCTATGTGTGTGTACTTTATATCGTACATTATTATGCTGTATTGGAGGCACCTGTTATAGGGAAGACACATAAAAATTTACAAAGCACAGAATGTACACAGACCCGATCTTTGAACACTGGATATACTTTCAACAAGTACTAAGTATCCAGAGGGTAGACATGATTAGATCAGTGATAGTAGGTGGTTTCCAACTGCCTGTCCATAAAGACGCTCAGGTTTCAGTTACTTTATATGACTTTTGCGCTCCTGCAGACTCAAAACCACTGCAAACACTCCACTTTCTCCCTACCGCAAAATTGAATGGAAGTTGTACAACTTTCTGGTATGTAACAATCAATCCAGTTTTTCCTCATACACAGGCTACATAATAACAGGATGTTTGAAAATCTTTTCCATCTTAGTCTTCCTCCACCTCTGTCCACCTTTAAGAAGTCTACAGACATATCTGAGACAAACATATCCCTCCATGACGCATGTACAGCCTTATCTCACACAAGCGGGATGCCCACAGCTACTCAATCAGTTCATACACTTTATGCAACATTGATTTTATTGATTTTTGTCATCTCCACCAGTACTTGTGAATTCACTCCAAGCTATATGTACTGATATAGTACAGCTTTGCTATCTCACTTATGCACATAGCTTTCAAGCAGACTAAAGTAAAGATAACATGCAGACATTTGTAAGTACAGACAGCAGATAACATTTGGATGAAACAATGCACACTACAATACTGTGATGGAAGGATTGATTATAGTCTGCTGTGATATGCGATATGATATGATTGATGTACATTTGTACTAGAGATACAGATGGCTACAAAGGCACTGAAATCTAGGTAAAGTTATTTTTCTGGTGAATTCACTTATCGCAGACATCAGAAACCTGCTCTGTTCCATATCTGGGACATTCTCATAACTACAATAGTTTCAGCACCACAGACAGACCACCTGTTAGTCTGACAGCCAGCTTCAAAAGTTGGCAGTTATAATGCTTAGTAGGACCAATGAGATCTCTGTTTGCAATACTTCTATCTGAGGAAAGAATTTGTCTATAAGAAGCCCTTGAGGTAGACAAAGCTGGCATTAAATTACAGGTGATAATGTTGAGATCACGGTGTCTTGCACTGATCCCATTGTGACAAGAAATTTCTCATTCAAGCACATCAAAGGGGAGCTGTTATTGGAGACTATCATTTCTCCATGAGTTCGATGATAAAAGATGTAAGGGATGTTCTCATATAAAATCTTAGAAGGAGGTACAAATAGCATTTCTACAAGCCCCTGACAAACTTCTTACAACAGACTGCTCCTGTACTAAATTGTTATAGCCAGTGGCATTCCTTCTGCAATGTTTCCTGACAACTTTGAGCTTTTTCTGAGTCAATATTTTGAGATTTTCTTCATGTGACAGTTTGTATACAGGTTACAGCAACTCAAACACATATGAAACACTTTCCTCTAACAGATGCTGATACATAAACACTCTGCAAAGTTATTTCTAGCTACAGTTTGTACAGGCAACACGTGTAGTAGTCTCTTAGCAGCAAAAAAAATGTTTCACAATGTATAGAGATAAAATGTTAGATCCAAACTCTTTCCTACACACAACAGATAGTAATTAGGCTGTGTCGCTATGCTCTTACACTTGTTCCATCTTATCAACTCCACCTAATTTATGGCTGGCACCCTGAAGCCAACTTGCACACTTAAGCTCAAGCACAAAAAGGAAGGACAACTAACACTGGCTTCTCCCAGCATATCAGCTATCTACTGACGTCAGTACGACATCATTTGTGAGCAAATCAAATGAAGTGCATCATTAAGAGCAAAAGGCTCTGCAAACCACTTTGAGATAAGCTACCAGTAGGACAGTAATGGAGTACTTACAGGGAAGCGCACCTCCTCTTCTAACACATGTTCTCCAATCACCTGTGAGACAGTTCATCAGCATTAATATCAGCATGGAATGGAACGGGGAGAAATTAGTTAAAATGAAGCCAATAGAAAAGCTCTTAGCTTCAATGCATCAAAAACATACTGTAACTACAATGCTTCTCTACTCTTCCCTACAAAGTTTCTCTACTCTGTTCAAAAGAGGACCTTGTGATTTGCAGCTGATCAAGACTGAATCTCAACCTGCCCTTACTCCTGAAACTTCACACAATACATGTAGGTCATGAGAAATCATTATCATACATTTAGGTGCTATACAACTTCATCTATACACCAATTACACATATTTTCAAATGCATATGTTATATCTCCTTACAACTCATGTACCAATAAAAACAAATGAGTGTACTACAAGTACTGCAAACAAATTGGTAAAAGAAATAAATGTAAATTATCTTTATCAGAGGAATCTTATAGAGAATGACTTTTCCCATATAAGATCCTTCATTGATGAATAAAAAACACCCAGTATTGACTTTCTGTCATGGCCGGGTATTAAGCTGCAGTGTTCCACGATAAGGACAACACAGCTAATGGACCCTGTAACCTCATTAAATCAGTCATGCCTGTCTATCAACTCTATGGTCCGCCAGGAGACACCATGAACATTATGAATCTTGGTTTATAACAGTTACAATAGGAAATGATAACTTCTCACCTACAATGAAGAAGTTTAATTCATTTTGATCTATTGTGATATTTCCTGAGTGTCTTATTGTTGGCTATAGGTTAAATAAAGGTCATCAAGAGGTGAAAAGTTGTTTAGCCACACAAATTTATTTTCTTGGTTGAAACTTCTCAAATATTTTTTAGCAAAAATTAAGAAAAAGGTTAAAGATAAAAACAAAGGGCTGGGAGGAAAACATGATCACTCTAAAAACTGGGCGGAGAACCAAGATACAGACCCCCCTTAGATCTTTTTCATGCTGCTTTTCAAGTCAAGCATAAGTTGATTTTCAGTCAAAGAAAGTACTCACAAATTGAATTGTTGTGGTCTTAGCATCTTTGATCAAACTTACCTGACAGAAGAACTCCGCTGTGTCGTCAGCAACAAGCAATAGGAGACAGCACTCTGCTCTTGTTACCTTTTGTAACTACAATCAAAATACACAAAACATGTCATCAATTATAGGCATCTTCCTACAAATTAAACATCAGATTAAAAGAGAATACCTTTTGTTTAAACCCGTGCAAAATTTCTACTTGATTATGTTGTTTTGTGTTTATTCAACCTTGAAAACCCATACTGTGTTTGGCTTAACGGCCACTAATTTCATGAAGATGAAGAGGTCAAACAATATTAAACAAATACACAGAATACACAGATAAATGTTTGACAAATGCGTCTTTTGGAAGAACAAAGTGTCCCCAAAGTAAGGCTGTTTCAAGCTTTCATTTTTTTCCGTCTTACTTATTGTTTGGGAGCCCATGTTGTCAATTTCCATTGTCCTTTTACGTTTACAAAAATAATTTGTTATCCTAAGCATGAAAGTGCACCTGTGTTGGTATAATTGGTGCTACCAAAAATTCGAGGTGAGTAATTTCTTGTGTTGAATGACAGTCAAAAACTTCAATATACATTTTTATCAATTTCATGTGATGACGTTCAGTGTTGTGTTGTTTTTTAAAGAGTAGACAAGATTTTCAATCCGTCCCACCAAGCAAATTTCTGTTCTGGGGCAAAGGGATGCGTCCTCAAGACCGCCCTGCCCCAGAGGGGTACTACAAGCTGACAAAACGTAAACAGCAGAGAGAATAGCTGCATCAAGTATTATGCAAACACTTGTGGTTAGACAGGGCTTCTATAATGGGATAATGCTGGCATGACAGAGATGGATGAATGTATCAGCGGGCTTGCCATTGACCCTACAAGGCCCACAGTACTAAGGAATGGTTACATATTGTTATAGCTGCGTCCTTCCTTTTCGTTGGGGCTTTCTCAATAGTTTGAGATGGCTCATGTAGCACTGATCAATGCCAACAATCTCCATCAGATGTCAAAAGTAGATAATAATACATGACTTAAGTTTCAATCAATGCTGATGATATGGTTTAACCAATTTGAAAAAAAAAATCTACAATGGCAAGAAATTTGAGAATATCTAAAAAAAATTCTGGCATGAACCACATTTTGCCAGAGCCACCATAACATGTTGAAGAGGACCCTAATGATGCTGGTGGCCAATGTGTAAGGTGCTACTTTGTTGTTACAGATAAGAGCTATGGGCACACAACTGCAATATTATGGAGTCTTCATCTGTCTTAATGAGTATTGTGTGAAGGTGTGATTGATGTCTGGTTGTTTCCCACACTGTCGTTTAAGTTCCATCATATAGTCCGCACCACTGGCACTAAATGACTGTCACTGGACAACTTCAAATTCTGGAATGTGATAAGAATTTGTGCAGATATGTAGTATGTATCACACATCAATTTGGTGGATAGGTTTTTTTTTGCCAATTATAAGGGATAGATACAACTGAAAATGTTTAACTTTTGATGCAGCAAGTTTGGACTTCTTCCAAACTAGCTGTGATGTTGATGACTGTGCATCTTCATTTGGCCAGCACAGAATCAGAAATACTGTAAAGATACATTAGCTTTCATGCAGAATAGCCAGTATGTGCAGGCAGGGCCACAACAGTGTGTTCAGACATAACTTACAGGGGTAGTTTCCTCTGAGTCTAGAATTGCGATACAAAACAGTAACCTTGTCTCATTTACAGAAGAACCTAAATCTAAACCCATAATGTAGGAGGCTGAAATTTGTAAGCTATCAATACACAAACCAGTCACATCTCGAGACTTTGTGTGCCTCACAGTTTTAAGCTAGAAATATCAGGTCTTCAAATGCTGCAAGGAAAGGTGGAAACTCCTTAATATGTTGCTACTACTCCTCTTTAATTGCTGTCTGAATATTACATATCACTGTCAGATACCTTCTTGTAATGAGTTATATCTACAGCATAGCTGCTGTATCACTCATCAAAATCGGCCTGATTCCAGCGTAATACTTCTGTTCATGACCTTTCCATAATTCAGTCGTGTGCCTGGCTGTGTTCCCAGGCGGAGGGTAGGTCCCATTATGCACAAGCAGGGTTGATGAAGCATTACTGTATGTGACCCATAGGGGGGGTTAATCCTAGGATTATGAGTTTCAGGAAAGCCCTTGGCAAAACTCTGCTCAGAGAGCAGAAAAATTACAGCAAAATAAATCTTTCCTCAACATTGAGATCAAGAGGTTGTTACATGTCACTGGGCTGGACTTACAATCCCTGGTCCTGTTGTTGTTATATTGGTATTGATTCCATTATATATTCACCATGTTCCCTGTCATGATCTATGGCGAACTTTTGGTATTTTTTGACACACTTTGAGGTGATATTTCATGAAGAGTTACTCCAGAAAGGGTATAAGGTTAGGAAATTTGACTAAAATGCAGTGCAGGATCAGTAACACAATATGAAAGATGCTGCTGCATTTCCTAAACCAAATGTTAGGAATATTCAACCTCCTACGCAGGGACACCCAACAGCAAATCCGCCTGTCTGGATGTACCCTGCTTTCTCAACTGTCACCCTTAGTTCCTGACTGCCCTGCTTATAGATATCAATAAGCTTACCCTTATATATGCAAGACCCCTTTTGAAAACTATAAGGCCTATTCTCTGATTGGCTGACAGCTGGTTTGGGGGAGATGTCAACAGGAACTAAGAGTGACGGTTGAGAAAGCAGGGTACATCCAGACAGGCAGTTTCGTTGTAGGATGTCCCTGCGTAGGAGGATGGGAATATTCTGAGGTGGCATTAGGGTTTCAAACTAATATTTTTTGGTTGCCCTCCACCCTTGAGAACTGCTCGAGTCCGGTGAAGCAAAATCACTGGATCTCTTACAGCAGTCCAGAAAGATGTAAGCAGCAAAAGGAGCAGTAGCTTGTGAGCTACACATCTATCATTTTCTGAAATTGTTCAAATGTGATGAAAAACACACAAGCAGCTAAGGTGTAAGTCTACTGTCACATTTTAGTGGTGCCAAATCACTATGCTCAGGCCTTGGTGCTGAACTGCAGTTGCTTTGTTTTTACTTTTCATTTCTTAAAGGGCTCCATTTGACAACCTTAAACTTTCCACTACCTTCAAATTATGGGGTACTTCACATATCATTGTATCTATTTTTATGGCTACATGATACATTTGTATCAGATATTTTTATACTATCTTTCATTATAACAAATACATTTTGTACACAAATCGGCAACTTTACCTTAGACTAAGGGTCACATCTCACTGAAGAGTTCAATAATCACAAGGCACCACATTATTTCCGGTATAGAAAATACAATCCAACACAACACAAGTCTATAATTAATGCAGCTCTTGGGCAACAATTAAAGATAATCTATAGCATCCGGTCTTAATAGAGCCATGAATCTCAGTAAGTCTGTCACATTATTGGTGTATGACTATACACTGAAGATTAATTATGTGCCCTACATAGATTTATTGCATGCAAAGGGTTCAATAGTGCAACATGTCTGCCAGAACATATCCTATGGGGCCTTGTTTGATTCACTATTGAATCCATTTCAGTTCTGGGGCCTTGTTTAAATGCAGAAAATAGTACCGGTACTTTTCCTCTGTGTTAGAATTCCTCATACAGCAAACATTTACAACTCTAAACATACAGCAGAAAGTTTTAAAAGCAGCTTCTCTGACAGTAAAAAGAATCACCATCCTAATTACACTGCCTAATGTACAAACTTTACCCATAAAATACCAGCTCTACGAGCTCCTTGGGAATACACTGACTTACACAACTCCCTTATGACTTAAGATCCACTCTATCTGTTTGGCTTACTTCCAAGTTCCATCAAAGACAACATTTGTTACCATGATTTAACCTCTGCTCTGCTGTATAGGCAAGTTCAAGTCTGATGCATTAAGCTTTAAGGGACCCTTCCTAAATGCCAGTTGAAGGTGACTGATAATATGACTTAGCAATGTTAAGGTTGCCGTATGTAATAACTGCACTTATGCAAATAGCAGAGCTTGCAGAAGATGCAAGGTAACAAGTTTATTATAGTAAGGAACTGATATTTTTATCTAAAAATTTGTTTGACAATATCTAGGTTCCATAGTGAGATAATAGTTTACTTTACAATGTTTTTTGAGCCTTTTGTTGCCCTATGAAGACCTTCAAGTGGAGGTGGGTACTGGTACAGTGTACTGGAACAAAACCATTTTTTAAAGTTTCTAGTTTCTACAGACAAACTTGGTCTAAGTTAACAGAGGCAGTTAGGGTTCATGGTTGTTTACATGAAGATAGGATACTCCACCAAACAGATTCCTTTGTAGCAAAATGAACCATTGTTTTGAGCATCGCCAATTTACAAATAACTAGGTCGAGGTTCAGGTCTGGACCTGGACTTGTGGACCTGAATTTTCTGTACCGGTATGCAACCCTACCTAATCAAGCATTATCTTAATCAAGTATTTTCACACCATAGTGTTAGGACATTAGTAACAGTCAATTACCCTGCCCTACATCTAACCTTACACTAATGGTACCAGAAAATAGGTCATCTGGAAGATGTGTGTGATTGTGAGAAATGAAGAGGATTCTACTCACATATCTGATGACCTTCAGTTGTAGGGCAGGGGCATCTTGGTCATAAAGGTCAGCTGGAATGAGGGAAAAGACACACACTGTAAAGAGCACAAATGAAGGGAAACTCTCTGTTTGCTGCTCGAACCACATGTGACCGTGAGTGACCTTGGGTGACATTGGGTGACAGTGAAGGTCAATGGTACCTAAAAATTTAACCTGCTTCATTATGTTTTGTGACACAAAATTTTGCAATGGCGGAAAATACCGAATAAAGACCATGCATCAAAATTTAAGTAAATAATATGTGACATTTCTCATATAACTTTATTTAGTTACTATAGATACTATGAACTCCTTATCTTAAAGCATCAAGACAACACAACTTTTGGTTCCTTGTTTTGAAAAAGAGGTAGTCATGCAACTGAATAGGTATCTATTATATATAGCTCTATCATATCTTGCAGTCTCTGTATATTAACATAGTAGATTACATGCATCAGCATCCAAAGTGTATATAAAGAGAAAGGCGAGGAAAGCCTGTCAACAAAGGACGCTGAACCTGTAGACCCCCATACTCCAGAAGGAGTGGCTGTCCATCATCATATCAAGTGTAAGCCAATACCAACAAGTAGTGAAACAGGAAAAACAGAAGGATTACCGCAGAGCTGTAGTATTGCCTGAGTGTCGATGGTCCCCGAATCTTGTCTGCGGGCCGGAGCGTGCGACATGGCCGAGCCTTGCTGCATCTGCACCTGCTTCAACCGGCTGTAACAGGTAGCAATCTGGACAAACAGATAACATCATCCTGCCATCACTCACCTACCAACACCTGGACTGTATCAAGTCACGCGCTGCACAACAATGAGATGCATAGACCTAGCTAGCTTCCTTCCCAAGACACAGATCAGTGTATAAGTCTTCTTGTCATGAATACGTCATTGAGCATGCAGCAATCAGCAACAAACATTTCCACAGGGTTAAGACACAGGTCCAATTTAGTCACTGATTGAGCCTGATTTGCTATTCCGGTTCCGGGGATGGAACAACATGATTGAGGGAACACAAACAACATGACTGATGGTCCATACAGAAATTTAAATGATTTTTCACAAGCCATACATGGAAAAGAAATGACATATCCTTGTGACCTAAGATTGTACCAAAAAAGGTGGTTTCGTCAAGTAACATTTGTTATTTCATTACTTGCTCCCTGTAGAACAATTTGTAATCATTATAAGAAGCCTAATTCACAGATGTAACTAGAACTGCACCAAATTACTGAAGACCAATTCGAGTGTGAAATTGAGTAACATTAGAAAGTGGAAATGAAAAGTCGTAAAGAGTAAAACATTACTGTTGCATTTAACTTTTACAATGTCTGCAATTACCACATGTCACCAATAGTTCTACATGTACAAGCATGTACAGCATTCAAGGTGGCCTAAGTCAGGTTCATAAATAATTAATCTGTACAATTTAGGTCAACCGCAACATGGAACATAACAGCATGTCATTTGACCTGTTCTGATGAAGAGATTACATATCAAAAAGAACATATGACAGTCTGACACATGTCAGGCTATATAAAAACATTGAGAAATAAATTACACAACACTTGATACACAAAAGTAAGTTCATATTGCATGCAGCAGATGTGCGAAATCTGGTCCCTTGCCAGACTTTGAAACTGGTGTTTTCATTACATGCATTTCATCTTGAGTAAGTCCTGAATGGTCCGCTGCAATCTCATTAATTCTGGGGATACATGTAACACACTCTCATTAAGGTGCAGGGATGATATCTATCGATCTCTGGCCTGGCCAAGCAGAACCAGGCATATGCATTCACATTACATTACATTTTACAAGTAAAGCAACTTCGTATGTTTGCTGGTGTTTATTTTAGAGGGTAACTTTTCATATACTGATGTGGTCACTTTTGGTCATGCTTTTGAGCCAAGAATAAAGTGGAGTCAGATCATGACAACACTAAAAAAAGGCAACTCCACTAAAAGTTATCTAATTGGTATTATTACAGATATCATAATATCATGTACTTACATTACTCCATGATTTGATTGCACTGCAACCACCTCCCATAGATAATCGCTGTTTTTAGGCTTTCCATATAGTCCTACTGACTGATGCTTACATGTATATTGATGAAAGCTCTTTGATTATCATCGGGGAAAGTGTTCCATGAAATCAACAGATTTCAGTAATGGCCATGTTTTCTTCATGGTTTGATGACATTATGACCTTGAAGATGATGTTCCGGAATTCCACTGCATCCAAATGATGTAACAGTGTCCTTCAAAGAGTTCTAGAACATTCTTCATTCTTTGAAATTACAGGGTGAAATTTATGCTTATGTCATCCAGTCAAAATCAGTGATTTGTACTGGGCTACATCACATAGTTAATTATAGGGCCTGAACTACTTTGTACAGAGTGGTGAGAGCAATGAAGCACTACAGGTTTGAATATTACCAAAATTCGATAAATTGTTCAGTGAGTAAATTTGTAATATTGTGAAATTTGTTTATATTGCAATCTAGCTTTTTGCCATTCTCATCAATTCTACAAGTAAAAAATCAATGTTTACCATTATTGTGGCTGACACATTACTTGATTGGGTTTGCCTATTTACTAGTATGTACATTATACCTAGAGTCCGAGTCTTATAGGGACATCCCTTAGAGTCATCAGAGTGGCCATTGATAAATATCACAATTTTCTTTTCCAGCAACATCATCATTCCTACAGTCACAGTCCCTTGCACAAGCCTACAACCACAAAAATGCATCCTGCTGGCTAATTATTAAGACATGAAAATCATCTCTACCCTCGAGATCTGGTCCCTTTTCCCTAGATAAATAAGGTCAATACAAACAAATCACACTATCAGTGGCTTTGATGGCAGACCTCTTCAGATTTAGATTAAGTAATATCTCATTCAGTATTGAAATAATATACTTGAGCTGCCACATACAATAACATAGCTACAGGCATGAGCTACCAACCATAACTGTTACAGCAGATTCCATCTGGAAGAAATGGCCCTTTTATACCAGTTATGTGACCAGCCTAAGGCATTCATTATTTTGACCAACTGATGACATTTTAATGATGTCAATACATTATGAAATGTAAGCTGTTCAGTATGCTACTCAACTGTTAACATGCATTGGTAAAATACCGGTAGTAAGACTTATACCGGTAGATTAAAAATACTGGAACTTAAAGAGATCTACACATGCAACAATAGTTATTTCTGAGCTGTGCACACTTCAGACATCTAGGTGTCCAATACATCATTTACAAAGCATCGATAACAATGCATTCGAAGACAACAAGGCCAAAAGTTTTCAGTATCTTTTTCGGGGTACGCAGCTCGTCGTGGGACGAACACACTGTCACATTCATTGCCAAATTTATATAGATCATAATTACACATGCTCACGGCACAAGACGAACATGATTCAACAACAATCTTGAATTTCTGTTGGTGACCTACAACTCATGTAAAAGTGTGAAGAACCGTTGCATAATAGCCCGGATCTACGACTGAATGGGCAAAATTGAACGTACGCAGCCATTTTCCTGCCATTTTTATATCTACGCTAGCAGTGAAGTGTTACGTCATAGCGGTTGTGACGGACAGAAGTTAAATGAAAATTCTTGACAGTATACGTCCGTTTTCTCATGACATTTTGTATGCTCATGCAGGTTTATGTTTTATGCATTTACTGACAGAAAAGGAAGGAACATCAGAGGATGTATAAATGTACATACCGGCAGTTAATTGTGCCGTGTTTCTTCCTACCGGTATTTTGTACCCCCTCCCAACCACGCGCCCGTTCGCCATGTAATTCCGCGGCGTGTTACAATTACGATATTACGCTTTTAGCAGGACAAGAGTGGCAGAAAAGTTACACAGAAGAAGTGGCAAGGGTAACCTAAAACAGCAACATGTAACTGGAGAAAATGATGCGTTGGGGATTTGTCAAATCAGTATGGCTAGAGAATTCGTCGTAAACGTACCGGTATTATGATAATAGATGTTATCTTTCTAGCATCTTATTTCCCATCCACCTTGTATTATACTATCTCAGACATTGTTCATGATCAAATTGGTCACATAATTTGATGC